>NC_042620.1:16716637-16830521 GCF_901001135.1 Rhinatrema bivittatum
CGTAAGTCCTGATTCTCGTACACCTTCCTGAAGACTTCTAAATATCTTAGATCTCCTTGTGACAGCACCAGTGGGCACTCTCCTCTCACGTGCAGCATGCTAGCGTCCGCAGTAAACACAGTTCTTAAATACCATCAGCTCCTTTCCTCCGGCAATGAACAGGAATCCATTCCTCCACTTCTCAGGCCCTTCCCTGGTGAAAGAAGCCTCCCCTCCTCCCCAATGGATTGGAAACTGATTCCCTGGTACCAAGGGCACTCAGTTCAAGGGAGAAAAAAAAAACAAAAACTTTGACTCAAAATAAGGGGGAAAACAAACAAGAGACAGGAAGGGTGGAAAAAAATTTCCTTGCCTCAAAAATGAGGAGCCCGTCACTGAAGAAAGACAACTCTGCATCGGGTTACAAAGAGGCCTGTCCCCCGGAGGAGTGATCAAACATCGTCAGAATCTCCTCCCTACCCTAATTTAACCATGCACAGGGACGCCCCAATCCTTCACACAAGGGTCTCACAAGGGAAGTCTCCAAAGGTGGAGTAAAAAGATTAAAAACAGGCAAAATTCAGTCATTCTGGAAGGCTGACCTCCAAGGGCAAAGCAGCAAAACCTTCTCCAAAAGGTTCGAAAAATTTTTTAACAGAGAGCTCCCGACCTTAGCAAAATCTAACTAAAAACCCCACCCCCCTAAGATGGTGGCTGGTGGCCAAAAAGGCTAAGCCTACCCCATCTCAGTCCCACATGGGGGAGCAAAGTCCAACAACCACCATTTACTAAATCTCTCTGTGAACCTCCACTCCCCCACAAGTTAGTACCAAGGATTCCATTACACATCCAACCAGCCAACCGGGGAACCCACTGCACCAGTATCTCCTTTCATTTATTGTGCTATGTAATGGTTTTCTCCCACCCCCCATCCATTCCCTGTTTTTTTCCCCCTCCATTTTGTCTACCACCACTCCCTGGGTGCTTTACCCTCAGTGACTGAGGGCTGGGAGGAGGGGGTAGAGCCTCCTTTGTGCTTTCCTTGTGTTGGCAGGAGATTGCCCCGGTACTGGTAGTGTCTGCCCTGTCCTCTTTGGGATCGAGCCTGCACCGCTGTGGCACAGCTGAATCCTGCCAGCAGGAGACTCAGAAGAATGCAACAGCTGAGCCACAGGCGGAGGGCATTGGCCCCTGCTAGGAGCTGTATTTTATTACATTTTTTAAAAAAAAGGAATCTTTAGGATGAATTGAATTCTGGTTGAGAATAATACAGATGCTATTTAAAATATGCCCATAAAATATATGTTTAGATGGAGCAAGTCTAGAAAGGAAGGGGGAATTGGAGTGAAAGAAAACATCAGTCCCTCTGGAAATTTCATCCACTTGTTTAAGACATATTTACAGGCATCTTCTATACAAGTGCAAACAGCACGCGATAGACAATACATTGATGGATGTCACCGCCTTATACAGGGTGGCCCATGGAAAAGTAGCCTGCCTCCTTTAATATTTATTTATTTTATTTAAAAAATTTTCTATACCGTCGTTTAGTAATATACCATCACAACGGTTTACATTTCGGCACGAAATAGGTTGGTTAGGTTTCTAAGTTATCCATGGTGTGCCAATATTTTACGGTTACATAGTTCAGTAATATACTCTAAATGAGAGATGGGTTGGGGTTACCATTTATATGATTTGGGATATCATATAATGTGCATACTGTTTCAATTTAATATTTAATAATGGGTAACAAATAATAAAATTGTCAAGTTTCTGTTTGTTGGTGACTTTCAGCTGTATGTATTGTTAGTCATCGCTCTCATTGTGAAATGCTTTTTTGAAAAGCCAAGTTTTTAGGCCTTTTTTGAAAAGTTTTAATTCTTTCATTAATCTCAGTTCAAGTGGTAATGTGTTCCACAATAATGGTCCTGCCAAAGATAGAGCTCTCTCTCTCACCTGGGTCAACTTTGCTGTTCTGACTGGGTATGGTTAGCAGTGCTTTATTGGCCGACCTGAATTTCTTTGTGGGACATGTAATCGTAAAGCGGTGTTTAGCCAGTCGGCGTTTTCGTCATTGATTAATTTATGAATTGTGCAAAGTGTTTTGAATTGTACTCTCTGTTCTATTGGGAGCCAGTGTAAATCCGCAAATGTTTGGGTAATATGATCTCTTCTGCCTTTTCCAGTAAGTATTCTGGCAGCTGAGTTTTGTAGTATTTGCAGTGGCCTGATTGTACATTAAAATGTGCTAGGAAAGTCAATATATTTTTTAAAATACATTCTCAGAAAATACTAAATCGAAAAGCAATAGTTTAACACTGAGCAATATTATACTCCAAGACCGTAATTAAAAAAAAACACCCTCTTGAGGCAACTGTTTGACGGAGACCTCGTCCGGAGCTCATATGGCCACTGACCGGCCTTCGCTCCCACCACAGCCATGAGTGGCTGCGACCTGCGAGCCCCCCAAACCTGCAATCGGGCCCTGCCTCACCTACCCAACTGCCGCCCTCATTCACGGAAGTCTCCACCCACGACCGGCTACCTCATCTAGACGCGCCGAGGGAAACGTTTAAAAAACCGCGCCGGTGAGCTGTAGGCACCGCACGCCGAAGGTGCGCGACTAAGGGGCCTGCCCCTTAGTGTGCCCCTTCGTGCTGCCTCCAGATCAACAGAGAACTGTCGAGGGACAGCTTGCCCCACCAGACCGGCGCTCTCCAGTCTAATCTCCCACCACCCAGCCCGCATAGACTCTTTGTGGTCAGGAGCCACCTCGCACCGCCGCAACCACCCCCAGTGATGACCGCATCGGAGACCCACACGTACCACTACAACTGGCTACCCAACGGCCCTTTAAGTATTGGCCTACCCTACAAACGTTATACCTTATCAACACCCCAGAACCTTCGCATCCTCCCCCCTCCTTTCCTACCCTACCCCCTGAAACTATCTCCTCATTGTCTAGCACCCAGTTATTCCATAACACATCTTTTTTCACTACCTTGCTCATACCTCACCCCACAAGCCTCCAGCCCTTACTTCACACACTCTACCCACAATAACCAATAACCTTCAAACAGTCTCACCCTAATTAAACTAATCATGCTAATACACTCAATACTCACTCTTAAACACTTCTATTCCAAACGCAACATACTCCACTCTACCCACCCTAGTACCCTCCACAGTTCACTGCTACCAATCATGTTAACCCCGCTTACCCAACTCATTGGCTTCACCGCATTCACCCTCATACTCTTCAATTCCCAATCCATCATCAAAAAAACCCCTATACTCAACGATATCCTCCTAGATGACAGACCCGACTTCTGTGCCATAACTGAGACCTAGCTCAAGGAATCTGATATAGTACTAGTAAAACACCTCAAACTGACTTCCCAAACTGTCAACACTGCACCCAATTTTGAAATCAGTCTCTTTAAATCGCCACAATTCCAAATATGCTTAGTCTACACCCCCCGGTCTCCTCGACAGAAACTCCTCCCCCCCTTATTGAATTTTAGCTGAAAATATAGCAATGGATTCTCCTGCTATCATACTTGGGGACTTCAATCTCTATGTTGACTCCATACCACTTTCAGCAACTTGCGATGCACTTCTTACGTCACTCAATGCAATGGGCTTCAAACAAATAATAACCCCTACACACAAAGCGGTCCACTCCCTAGATTTATATTCACAAACCCGCTAATCCTCTCAGACTCCCCCACCTACTCCCCCGCATCCTGGTCCAACCACTCACTCATTAGAAAAACTATTCTTTAAAAAAACACTTCCACCATCTCACGCCCAAATAAGAACCCCATCCATTTCAGAAAGCCATGCACCTCAGACGACCTTATCTCAGCCCTCTCCAAAGAACTTGTTAAACTGAAATTAACTGTTGCCGAATCTGCAATTTCATCATGGAATCACCTCACCAGTAACATTGCTAACAAAATCTGCCCATCACACACAAAGAACTAAACCCTTCACACAACTCAAAAAAACCCTGGTACACCCCAGAATTAAAAAGGTTGAAAGACCTAAGAAACCAGGAAAAGAAATGGCGCAAAGACATCTCTCCTACACAACTAGCAATTTACAAATCTGCCCTACACCGTTACCATGAAACATACTTAAAACCAAGCAAGACTTTTATGCACAGAAAATCCACAACCTACAATTTAACTCAAGAGCCCTATTCACATACGTCTCAGATCTAACCAAAACCTCCCCTGCACCCATAACTGACAAGGGTGCTAAAATGAAATGTGAAGACTTAGCACAATTTTTTAATGATAAAATATCTAAACTCATGACACGCTTTTCAAAAGCCCCCTCTTACCCTAATGCCCTCCCAAAAAATCCACATGCCACTCTAAATGCGTTTGAGACTACTACATCTACAGAAATAGAACTACTTCTAAGAAAATGAAACCCTCATCTCACCCATCTGACTCAATTCCCACAAATCCCTCCTCTCCATACCCAACACCATATCCCAACCAATAGCCAACATCATCAACCTGTCAATCTCTCTTGGAACTGTTCCAAACGCACTAAAATAAGCTATAGTCAAACCAATCCTAAAGAAACCGAATCTTGACCCATCAGATCTTGCCAACTATCGCCCAATCTCTAACCTACCCTTCCTATCAAAATTCTCAAAAAAGTAGTCAACCACCAACTAACTGACTATCTAGAAAAATATAACATCCTCTTCCCATCACAATTTGGATTACGTAAGCACTTCAGTACAGAAACACTCCTGATTACTCTCAAGGATTTTCTCCTCAAAGGATTAGACAAAGGCCAGTCATACATTCTGGCATTACTAGATGTATCATCTGCTTTTGACACCATTAACCACAACATCCTACTCAACCGACTCACTGAAATTGGCATCTCAGGAACCCCGCTACTCTGGTTCGAATCCTACCTTAACCACAGACAATACAGAGTTAAAATAGGTAACAGTGAATCTAAAGCATTCGACCTATCCCAAGGCGTCCCACAAGGCTCTTCCTTATCCTCTACTCTCTTCAATATCTACCTACTACCACTCTGCCACCTCCTCTCTGAAATCGATCTTCCTCACTTTATTTATGCGGATGACGTACAAATCCTATCCCCATAACGAGACCTTACATAAATCCCTTAAAACCTGGGAAACCTCTCTCACTGCAATCAATAGTCTCCTCCCCAGCCTCAACCTTGCACTCATACTGCTAAGACAGAAATCATGATCATTTCACCCCAAACAACACAATCCCCCCCACAATCTCCACCTTGCAACACATACGTGACCTAGATGTCATCATTGACAATCAACTTAATCTAAAAAAATGTATCAACTCCATATTGAAAGATTGCTACTTCAAACTTCACACCCTAAAAAAAACTTATACCCCTCCTACACTTCAATGACTTCCGCACGATTCTCCAGGCCATTGTTTTCTCGAAAATTGACTGCTGCAATACCTTCCTTCTAGGCCTTCCCAAAAATACCATCTCACCTCTCCAAACGCTGCAGAATGCCGCTGCCCGTATCTTCACTAACACCCACAAAAAGAAACATATTGCCCCTATTCTCAAAGAACTACACTGGCTCCCAATCTCCTCCCGAATCCGCTATAAGGCCTTCTCCATAATGCACAAACCTTACACAATCAAAATATGCACTGGCTTAATGATTCACTATGTTTCCACACCCCCCAATCACACAGATTCCACTATCCCTTTTGGCAACCCCTACACACCCCCCTCTCCCAAACTCACGCATCACACCTCCACGAAAGAACGTGCCTTTGCCATTGCTGGGCCTACTATCTGGAACACTATGCCTACTGACCTATGCCTTGAGCACTGTCCAAAAAAGTTCAAGCAAAAAGTGAAAACCTGGCTATTCAAACAGGCCTACACACAAGATACTCGCTCTTTCACTTGCCAACCCTTACATTGCCTCCCCAGCAACATCTACACCACACCTCTACCTTTGCCTTTCACCTCTTAGCACCTTCTACCTCACATAACCATGTAAATAACTGACTCTATCATATGATATTATATTATACCTAAACCTATACTACCTTATATATTATCTTAGTTTGACATCTAATAGTTGATTCTTACATCTATGTAATATTTAAACTATATTACCTTTCGCCATGTAAATAACTGTAAATAATTAACTTTGCATATTTACTCATATGATACCTAATCCTATATTATGTTAATTATTTAGACCATCACACGTTATTTATGCAACCTCTGTTATGTTATTACGTGTTGAAACAGTTTTTGTAAAGCTCATACGCTGCTTTTATGTTACATGTAAACTGATGTGATGTACCCAATGAATGTCAGGCACTTTAAATAATAAAGAATAAATAAATAACCTTTGTACTATACAAGGAGCAAGCATCAGTATAAAACAGAGAAATTTCTTGCTTGGCCCAATAAGTTTAAAATCTCCGACTCTTCTTTGGCATTGTTGTGTTCCTGTGTGAGACTCAGACATTAAAAGGGCTGAGCTCCTGTGTAACGTGCTACAGAATGAGAAAGGGGGGAGGGGGGAAGGGCCTAGGCCGTGCTGACTGTGCATCTGAAGGGGATTTGGGGAGGGTGGCCATCGGTAGGAAAGAGACAGGTGACATCATCTAAACTTGGGGAGCTGGTCTGGATTTCCCACAGGCATGATTCCAGGATCTGTATTCACGTGGGCTCTCTTTAGAATCTTGCTGTTGGAAAGGAAGTTTGTTATAGCAGAATTTGGCTGCTATCAAATAAGCTTCCTGGATTTTTCAACAAGCAATGCATTGCTGGCAGCAGATGTCGACAAGTGATAACATGTGGGCTTGATTTACTAAGCTTTTTTTCTCCCATAGACATAGAATGGAGAGAAAAACCTTAATAAATGTGGCCCGGAGCAAATAGTAGAATAGATAATGGTAGACAACCGACTGGCCTTCCCAGTCTGTCCAGTGTCTTCCTGTCTGGTTCTCTAATATTTTGGGTAAGTGAGCTTACATTTTTCTTAAAACCAACACAGCTTCACCTCCATATTTCTTCTTTTACCGTATCAATTCTGTTCTACCACTGCCCTCTATCTGTCCTAAATATGTTTAAATTCCTATACAGATCTGGCCTCCACTGATAGACCAGTTCAGGCATCAACTGTTCTCTCAACAAAAAATGTATATCTTTACATTTCCTCTGAGCCTACCCTATAATAAATGGAGAAATTAATTACCTGATAATTTAGTTTTCCTTAGTGTAGACAGATGGACTCAGGTCCAATGGTATAGTGTACTCCTGATAGCAGTTGGAGACGAATCAGATTTCAATCTGATGACAGCCCTAGTACATATACCCTGCAGGAAGCCATGCTCTTCAGTATTCTCCTCGAAAAGCAATGTGGATATATGTGGCTGAATAAATTAACTAGGTTAACTTTGATTAACTTGCATAACTTGTTAACTTGATTAACTTGAACTGGTTGATGTGGTTATAGCTGGAGACCGCCAGTGTACTCAACTGAGAAACGCTGACACCCGGTAGGTATGGGTGTCCTACTTGGAAGGAAGCTCTCAGGGATTGCTCTCGGGAATTGTCCCCTGAGGTTTTCGTGATTGCTGGCAGCCGTGGGCAGGATGCTGAGTCCATCTGTCTACACTAAGGAAAACAAAATTATCAGGTAAGTAATTTCTCCATTTCCTAGCGTGTAGCAGATGGACTTAGGACCAATGGGATGTACAAAAGCTACTCCCTAACCGGGTGGGAGGCTGCCCGTGGCCCACTTAGTACTGCCCTTGCGAATGCTGTATCCTCCTGAGCCTGAACATCCAGGCGGTGGAACCTAGAGAAGGTGTGAATGGAGGACCATGTCGCCGCCTGACAGATCGCGGCGGGTGACAGCATCTGGTTTCCGCTCAGGACATTGCCTGGGCTCTAGTGGAATGGGCCTTGACTTGTAGAGGTGGAGGCTTGCCTGCCTCTATGTAGGCCGCCTTGATAACTTCTTTGATCCAGCGGGCTATGGTTGCCTGTGAGGTCGCTTCCCTTGTTTTTCCCGCTGTGGAGGACGAATAGGTGGTCTGACTTTCGTACAGATTCCGACCTTTCCAGGTATTGGGCTAGGAGTCTGCCGACGTTAAGATGGCGAAGGCGGCGAGAATCTTCCGAGTAGTTATGCTCTTCTGGCGATGGCAGCGAGATGGTTTGGTTTAGATGGAAGTGAGAAACCACCTTTGGAAGGAAGGAGGGGACGTGCATAGCTGTATGGATCCTGGTGTGAACCTGAGAAACGGTTCTCGACCGGACAGTGCCTGAAGCTCGGAGATGCGACGGGCCGAACAGACTGCCACTAGGAATGCGGTCTTCAATGTTAGTAGTCGGCGGGACAGACCGTGGGTGGGTCTGAAGGAGCTCCTGCTAGGAAGTCTAGGACTATATTGAGGTTCCATAAAGGTACCGGCCACTTTAGGGGTGGTCGGATCTGTTGACTCCTTTCAGGAAGCGGGAGACATCCGGGTAGGAGGCTAGGCTGCCGCCCTCCACCTTGGTTCTGTAGCAGGCAAACGCGCAGCCACCTGTACCTTGATGGAGTTGAGAGAGAGTCCCTTCTGTAAGCTGCTCTGCAGGAATTCCAGAATCGTGGGAATTTTGACTGTCCGCGGGAGGATGTCGCGGTCTTCATACCAGGCTTCGAATATTCTCCATATTCGTATGTAGGTTAGAGATGTGGAGAAACTTGCATGCTCGGAGCAGAATGTCAATCACCACCCTCGCGTATCCGCTCTTCTTCAGGTGTCCCCTCTCAATGGCCAGACCGAAGAGAGAATAAGTGGGTCTTCGTGGAGCAGATCCCTGTGAGGGGATAGAGGGAGAGGGCTCCTGTCAGTAGTCTTCACATGTCTGCGTACCACGGCCTTCTTGGCCAGTCCGGTGCCACTAGAAGTACTGGTCCCCTGTAGTGTTCTATCTTGCTGATGATCCCACCCAGTAGCGGCCACGGAGGGAAGGCGTTTTATAGCAGGATTTTCTGTTGCTAGGTCTGGACGAGGGCATAGATCCCTGGGATTGTGGGTCCCGTCGTGAATGAAGAAGTTGGGAACTTGGGTGTTTGACCGGCTTGCCAGGAGGTCCATGCCCGGTGTTCCCCAGCGGTCCACTATCAACTGGAAGGCTGTGTTCAACAGCCTCCATTCCCTGGGTCTAGACTTTCTCTGCTGAGGTAATCTGCATTGCTGTTGTCTTTTCTTGCGATGTGGGTGGCTGAGATCTCTTGTAGGTTTGATTCTGCCCACACCATTAGGGGTTCTATTTCCAGGGACACCTGTTGGTTTCTGGTTCCTCCCTGTCGGTTGATGTAGGCCACTGTTGTGGTGTTGTCCGACATAACTCTGACCGATTTCCCCAGAGTCTGTGACTGAGCCGCAGGCAGGTTAGCTGAATGCCCGTGCCCAGTCAGTTGATGTTTCCTCCTGACTCTTCCTTGTCCCATTGCCCCTGGGCGGTCAGTTCCTGGCAGTGTGCTCCCCACCCTCGTACACTCGCATCCGTGGTGAGCAGGATCCAGGTCGGCGGGGATAGCCTTACTCCCTTGCTCAGGTGGTCTTCTTACAGCCACCCTGAGGCTCCTTAAAGTGCATGCAGCTCCGGCGCTGCGCGCCGTGCGACAAAGGGGCCCGCCCCTTTGTGCACCCCTTCGGACTGCCCTCGAAGACCCCGGAGCCACTACCCTGGTCCCTCCGTTCATCACTCTACAATCCCTTGGCCTTGAAGCAGCGCTGCCTGCTAGTCTGCTGCCAAGACCTACCTTGTTCCTAGAACCCTGGACAAGAAAAGACAAGGAAAGACGCTGATGCAGTGAAAGTGCCTCACAGCCACTACCAGCTTATAACCGGACTATCACCCTCACAGCTGTCGCCACCTGGTGAGCATTGCAATCTTCACCATTCTTTGCTCTACATACCTGTTACCAGATGTACATTATCTCACTGTATGTAACCTGCTGCACTGTATATCAAATAACTCCCTACTGCACCCGTCTCCACCACCCTCCTCCTCTTCTCCTCCTTAACCCCTACTACACCACCCACTGACTGCTAGCGGTGCCAATATGGCTGCCTACGCAATCCCTCGCATCCACCACCCACTCTCCAGAATACCTCCCCCCCCCTCTCCCCCGCCACACCCCCCCTCTCCGCAAATCCCTCATCCCCATCCTTACCTCACCGCTTACACAATTCCTCGGCCTCACCACCCTCTCTATCATTCTTATCAACGCGCAATCCCTATCAAAAAAGACGCCAATCCTCAATGACCTGCTCACGGACTGCACACCAGACATCTGTGCAGTCACTGAAACATGGTTCAAAGACTCAGACACCGTCCATATAAACCAACTCCCAACCACCCTTTATGACATCTTCCCCATCCACCGACCCAAAAAAAGAGGAGGTGGAATCCTCTTAGCAGCTAAAAAATTCCTCAACCTCAAACCCATCAGCATAGCCACCCCACCCAAACTTGAAATAGGTCTATTTAGGGCAGATGCCCTGCAAATCTGTCTTGTCTACGCCCCCCCCACCATCCTTGAGTCCGACCCGTCTCCCTTAATTGAATTTTTTGTAGAATGGATAAAAACTGACACCCCCTCCATCATCCTCGGAGATTTTAATCTCCACGTTGACTCTCTCCCCCCACTGCATCCCTCCTTGCCATAGGCTTCCGACAAATCATAGTAACCCCAACCCACAAAGCTGGCCATACGCTAGACCTGATGTTTATCAACTCTAGCTTCCAAACCACCACCACACCCACCTGCACCCCAGTGCCCTGGTCCGACCACTGCCTCATTGAAAGCCGACTCTCTGCCATGAGACCTCTTCCTAGTAACCATACACATCACACTACCATAATTTCCAGAAAAACTTGCCCCAGCGACAAACTTACAGATGCATTAGCCTCGTCCTTACCAAACCTAATCTGCTCTGACCCCGACACAGCCTTAGCGTCCTGGAATAGCCTTACAGAAGACATAGCCAATAAACTACCCCCTCTCTAAACGAGTCATAAACACCTCTGCGAAACCCTCCAAGCCCTGGTACACCCAAGAGCTAAAAATCCTAAAAATAATCTCAGACAGAAAGAGAGAATATGGCGCAAGGACCCTACCCCCAACACTCCTCTAGCTACAAAACAGCATTACACGAATACAGACTATCTACACTCAAACACAAACGTGACTTCTACTCAAAAAAAATCCATGACTATAAATTCAACCCCAAAGTGCTTTTCTCCTATGTCGCCAGCCTCACCACCCCCATCCCTCCTACCATACCAGACTCTGAGGCAGCCGCCAAATGTGAGGAACTGGCCATCTACTTCCAGAGTAAAATCGCCAACCTCCTCTCCAGATTTCCGTTCTCCAATCTCTGTGCCCCCACCACCCTTACTCCTATCCCCGCCTCATCCCAACCCACAATGGCCATTCTTGACTTCACTTCCTCTAAGGAAATCATTAGCCTCCTTCGTAAACTTAAGCCAGCTTCTCACCCTAGCGACACCATCCCCACCAAAGCGCTAATAGCCATCCCAAACAGCATAGCTAGAGCCATAGCAGACATTATCAACTGCTCCCTCACCCATGGGATGGTCCCAGACTCACTTAAGCACGCTGTCGTCAAACCCCTTCTTAAAAAACCCTCCCTAGACCCTAAAGACCCCTCCAATTTCCGCCCCATCTCCAACCTCCCTCTATTTCCAAGCTAATGGAAAAAGTTGTTAATTCGCAACTGATGGATTACCTTGAAGATCACGCTATCCTCCATGTTTCCCAATTTGGCTTCAGAAAACATTTTAATACCGAATCCCTACTCCTCTCCCTAGCCGACTACCTCCTCAGAGGTCTGGGCCAAGGCCATAGCTACCTCCTTGCCCTCCTTGACATTTCGGCGGCTTTTGATACCATCAGCCACCACCGCCTCCTGACACGGCTAGAAAGCATCGGCATCTCAGGAATAGCTCTCGCCTGGTTCAAATCCTATCTTTCAAACAGAAAGTTCTCTGTCAAAATTGGAAACAACCTCTCTGCTTCACACCCTTTACAACAAGGAGTCCCGCAAGGCTCATCTCTTTCCTCAACCCTCTTCAATATTTATATCACCCCCCTCTGCCAGCTCCTCACTGACCTTAAACTCAAATTCTATCTCTATGCTGATGATGTTCAGATCATCATTCCCATTCATAGCTCTATATCTGATGCCCTGGAGCACTGGGAAAATTGCCTTGCAGCCATCAACTCCCTCCTCACCAACCTTCAGCTTGCCCTCAACGCAAACAAAACGGAACTCCTCCACATCTCCTCGCAACCGCCTGACCTCATACCTAATGACCCTAAACTTAACCTCCTCTCAGGTCAACCAGCTGTTAGGGACCTCGGAGTTCTCCTTGATCCCAACCTTAGCATGAAACCACATATCAAATCTATCCTCAAAGCAGGCTTCTTCAAACTCAACGTTCTTAAGAAACTCCGACCCCTGCTGTACACCCAAGATCTCCGCACAGTGATCCAAGCCACCCTTACCTCCAAACTGGACTATTGTAATGCCCTCCTCCTAGGGCTCCCCTTATCTTCAATAAAACCCCTTCAACTTTTGCAAAACGCCACTGCAAGGCTCATTACCAACACACGCATACACGAACATATTACCCCTGTCCTCAAGGATCTACATTGGCTTCCCATCCTTTTCCGTATACACTACAAGACCCTGACCATAGTACACAAATCTATCCACACACACAACTCCAACTGGCTTGACCTCCCTTTCACTGCGCCCCTGTCCTCCCGAGCACCAGATCTGCCAACAAAGGTAATCTACATGTACCGTCCTTGAAGGCAGCTCATCTCTCCTCCACCCGTGACCGCTCCATATCCATTGCCGGCCCCGCCCTCTGGAACTCCCTACCCGTCCACTTGCGCCTTGAACCCTGCGCCATCAAATTCAAAAAGAAACTAAAAACATTCCTGTTCAACCAAGCCTACACAGAATAGACCTCCCTTCCCTCTATTGCTCATACCCCCTAGGTGACCGCCCTTTTCCTTATATTAAGGAATCTAATCACAATGTACATTGTTGTCTTCTTGTTATGACCTCTTGTTGATTTCTTGTTGTTTAATCTTTTTCCCTACTGCTCTAGGTTAACCCCCTGCCCAGTTCGCCTCCCCTGTTGAAATGTACTTCTAAATCTTTTGTTAATATGTGAACCGGTATGATGTCCCCACTAATACCGGTATATAAAAGTTTCTAAATAAATAAAAATAAATAAATGTAGCTGGGTTTGAACTTCCTCCGGGAACTGTAGTTGGACGAGTAATTCTGGGACATCGGATTCCATCGTAACAGCAGGGAATGCTGTAGGGGCCGCATGTGGGCTCTTGCCCATGGGACCACTTCCAGTGTGGATGACATGAGGCCGAGGACTTGGAGGTAGTCCCACACCTTGGGGCGAAGACTGCTTAACAGGTTTCTCAATTGGCTCATCAGTTTTGTTCTCCTTGTGGGAGTCAGGGTCACCTTGTCTTATCTGGTGTTGAACCTGACTCCCAGATATTCCAGGGATTGGGAGGGCTGCAGACAGCTCTTGTTTGCGTTGACCACCCACCCGAGGTTCTCCAGGAGAGTTTTGACTCTGTTGGTCATCTGATGACTTTCCTCTGGGGATTTTGCTCTGATCAGCCAGTTGTCCAGATATGAGTGTACGAGGATTCCTTCTTTCCTCAGTGTCGCCGCCACTACCACCATGATTTTGGTGAACGTTTGGGGTGCTGTGGCTAGCCCGAAGGGTTGTGCCCGGAACTAGTAGTGGTGGTCCAGGATCGCAAAGCGTAAAAAACGCTGATGCTCGTGGGGACCGGGATGTGCAGGTAGGCTTCTGACAGATCCAAGGATGTGAGGAATTCTCTTGGCTGTATCGCTCTTATGACCGAGCGTAGGGTTTCCATGCGGAAGCGAGGGACCTTCAGGTGCCAGTTTACGGACTTGAGGTCCAGGATGGGTCGGAACGTACCCTCTTTCTTGAGATGATAAATAGATGGAATAGTGCCCAGTATTTTTTGTTTGTGGGTACCGGCATTATAGCCTTTAAGGCGAGCAATTTGGTCAGTGTGGTTTCCACTGCCCTCCTCTTGGAGAGGCCTTGGCAAGGGGATTTCACAAATTTGTTCGAAGGAATGTTGTGGAAGTCCAGGTAATATCCCTCTCGAATGATGGTTAGGACCCACTTGTCTGAAGTTATCTTGACCCATCTCTGGTAGAATAGGGCAAGCCTGCCCCCTATGGCTTCTTTCTGTGGATGGGCCGGCTGATTTTCATTGTGGGGTGCGGCTAGGGCCTGGGCCAGAGCCGGCTCCCCTTTTGTTGTGCTTGTTCCAAAAGGACTGGCCCCTGCCCGCGGGGCAAGATGATTGGTATGCTTTTTGTACGGTTTGAAGTGCTGAGAGCCCCTGCCCTTAGATGCTCGGGTGAGGGGCACTGGCTTCTCTTGTTTTATCCTCCGGTAGCTGCGGTAGTAGGGATTCGCCCCATTTGTCTGCTAACTTCTCCAGTTCATTTCCGAACAGGAGGGTTCCCTTGAATGGCATTCTGTGAGTCTTGTCTTGGACTTCGCATCGGCCGACCAGCTTCGGAGCCAGAGTTGTCTTCTGGCTGCCATGACAGACGAAACGCCTCTGGTTGCGGTGCATACCAGGTCGGAGGTTGCATCTGCAAGGAATGATACTGCTGGTTCTAGTGCTTCGATGGGCCTGGTGGCGTTCCTGGTCTGCTTAGATAAACAGCAGGCAGCGATCTGTAACATCGAATGACTGTTTGAGGATGGATTCCAGACGTCGGTCCTGGGCATCCTTGAGTGCCATTCCTCCCTCGACTGGGATGGTAGTGCACTTAGTGACCACGCAGACCATGGCATCCACTTTGGGGAATGCCAGGAGATCCTTGGTGGCGGGGTCCAGGGGTACATGGCTGCCAGGGACAGTCCCCCCTTGAACGTCGCCTCCGGAGACTCCCATTCCAGGTCAATCAGCTGTTGGACGGCTTGCAGCAAAGGAAAATGGTAGCAGGCCTTACGGGTCCCTCGAGGAGGGGTTTCATCTTTGGTTCCCCCGTGGCACTCGTGCCTGGGATAGCGAGCTCTTTCAAGCTGTCCGCCATGAGGTCTGAGAGCTAGTCTTTGGCGAAGAACCACCTCATGGTTCAATAAAGTTCCGTTCCTGGGAGTTTCTCCTTCCTCCAGGAAGTCTTGATCCTCGTCCGAGGTGTCCATGTCCCCAAAGTGGGGTTTTTGGGCGGGCGAGGCACTTCTTTGAGTCTAGAGGGTCCCAAGGTGATAGGGTCCTCTGGGAGAGGCTGTGGCTGCGTCATCGTGGGCGCTGGTTGCATGTGGACAAAGGCATGTAGGCCTTTGAAGAATTCTACCCAGAGAAAGACACTAGGTCTAAATTAGGAGGCGCTGTGTCCCCAGGGAGCCCCATTTGGAGGAGGCCCGCTGGGGGTAGCAAGGTCCGGTGTACTGTTGGTGGATCCAGATCCCAGTACGGCTGGGGAGGACCTGGGGCTGGATCACCCAGGGCCTCCTCGCACGGAAGACATAAGGCCGTGGCCTCGTCATGTTGCTTTAATGTGGCATGCTGGGCAGAGGCCCTGGGCCTTGAGCTTCTTGTCCAGTAGTGCCATGGTTTGTGCGCGCCGAAAACAAAACTCGGGTATGCGCGTTCAAGCGTATGCCGGGAGGCTGAGTTATGCGCTTCGAGTGCGCCGAAGTTGTGTGTGTAGGTCGGATGCGCGCTCAAAGCATGCGCGCGCCGCTGTGCACATGAGTTTACTTATGCACCCGGCACAATTGTCGCCGCCACTTATGCGTGCGCAGATGTGCGCACGGCTCGCCTCTGTGCGCACGGAACAAATCGGCGGACGAGGCAGCAATCAATAGAAATGCCGATGGTGACCACGCGGGCAATATGGCGACCACCTCGGAGGGACTCCACGTGGGAGGATCTTCGTATCGAACCGGGATCTAGCCCCGGAGGGCAGATCAACCTGGTAGCACTTACGTTGGCTGGCGACCTGTGCGGCTATTTGAGTCTCGGAGACTTTTATGAAATTTTCTACCTTTCCTTGTCTCAGCGTTTCCCGATCTCGTTCCGGGCGGTCTCCAGCTGCAGGGGGAGAGGGAAAAGTACCTACACCTCTGCACTCAAATTTGCACCTGCTGCCTCTCAGCCGCACCCGATGTTGGGGGCTAAGTCCATGCCAGAGTCGGCTGCTGGACAGAGTCCTACCTCTGAGGGATCTTGGAAATCACGTCAGGAATCTCGACTGGGGGAGGGACCTGTAGGTATCACCGCAGGAGAGCAGGGCTTATCTGTAGAGGTAAGTTTTCTTCTATGTTTTGGATTTCTTTGGTTGGAGTACTCTAACGCCGAGCAAGCGTGAGTAGAGTCCCGAACTGCTATGGAGACTGAAAATACTGAAGAGCATGGTGTTCTGCAGGGGTATATGTACTAGAGCTGACGTCAGATTGAAATCTGTTCCGTCTCCAACTGCTATTAGGAGCACACTATACCCATTGGTCCTGAGTCCATCTGCTACATGCTAGGAAATGATATATTGGTCCAGCTAGTCTGCTTGGCTGTTCCTGTAATACTTTGCAAAGGATATCTCCCAGCTATTGGCCATGGAACTTTGGCCGTCTGCAGAATATCACTCCTTATCCAGTTCTGTTTTTTTGTCATCTTCCACTTTGGGTCTTACATGTCCCATACTTAATCGACCTCCCATGTCTTACTACTAAGCTTTGAA
The DNA here is from genome assembly GCF_901001135.1 of Rhinatrema bivittatum. NCBI lineage: Eukaryota > Metazoa > Chordata > Amphibia > Gymnophiona > Rhinatrematidae > Rhinatrema > Rhinatrema bivittatum. Next base: position 16,733,488 of record NC_042620.1, read on the forward strand.
TAGTAGTGAAATGAGTTGCCGGCTCACGTTAAACTCTTCTGCAGTTAGTTGGAAATGCATTCAGTGTTTTGAGAGCAATTGTATGTGATAATGATATTTGAAACAGGAAATGTCATTGTTATATTTGAAAGATTGTAAAAGTTCCTCTTAGTACAATCAGAATTTAGATGGAAAACTCTATGAGGAGGGGACTTCATGTGCCCATCTGTGATTTTCTTTACTCCTCTCTAGTTTATGATGCTATAAAAGTGCTGTAAATAACACAAGAAGGTCAATACAGCAGGTCAATACAGCAGGAAAAAAAAATCTATACACGATGGAGCAGCACAAATTTATACTATAGTAATGGCCATTCAGAAAAAATATTGTGCTAACAGTAAAAACCAAAAGTCCATCAATATTTTTCTGGACAAGTCTCTGGTGAGACCCCCACCTTGAGTAGCAAGTGGAATTCTGGAGATCACTAGGGCTGTGCGTTTTCCAACAAGAATTAACACAAGTCCAAAACCAACAAAATGAAAAGCACCACAAAAAACTCATATTTTGTTTCATTTGAAAAGGAAATGGCAAAAAAAACCCCCCTCCATCTCCCAAATTATTTTGTTTTGGAAAGTTAGCAAAAAAGAAAACAAAATAAGGAAGCCACTGTAAGTTTTTAATTTAACTCCTCCCCACTCACACACAGGCAGTAGAGGGGGTGGGGGTTGTAGCAGTCCCAGATGAGGCAGGATTCCTGCCACGGGGTCCCGGTGGCAAAATGGCACTTTCATGGTCATGTGGCTGCCAAACCAATCGCCGCTGGCACCATTTTGTATCTGGTGCTCGGCAGGGCAGGAGTGACTCGGGCTCACGCCTGCCCCACTGGGACTGCTACTGCCCCACAGATGGGGGGTACGCTACTATGTGTGGGGAGCACAAGGAGTGGGGAAAGGCCTGGGCTTATTTTTTATATATTGTGGAGGCACTTGGGGGGGGGGGGGGAGAAGGGGTGTTGGCGGGAAATATTTATTTTTGTTGTTTTGTATTTTTTTTCTATTTTATTTTTCAGTTTTATGATTATTTTATTTCAGCAAAATGAAATGAAACAAAGAGGGTAATTTTTCAGTACTGTGTAAGTCAGCACATACACAAGAAAGTCAGGATGACTAGAATTATGCCTGTATTTTACAAACTGTGTGGCGAGAGCTGCACCGTATATAAAATGCAGAGTTTCTCAGCCCCAAAAGTACACGGGTATTTCAGAACATGCAGGGAACCGCATGCTTTCTGTATGTATTTTACGGAAGTATATACATTTATTTTAGGCACAGAATAATTGTGACATATGCAATAATCACCGCAGTTTGTGTGCAGACGCAAGTATTTTATGAAGTATACGCGCACTCCGCAGCTGAAAATACTGGCGCACATATTTAAGCTCCGGCTCGACAACGCCTCCTCCAGCTCACCCAGAAACCCCCCCTCCCCCCATTTCACCCTGACCCCCACTGTCACTTAACCCAGTCCTCCCACCCAAAATACCGCAGAAAAAGATGCACGTGAGTTCAGGTCCGCGAGTCTATCGGCAAGGCATGAAAGCGCACATTCAGGTTCGTGGATGTGCGTGTGCACGCACCGCTCACAAATACTTGTGTGCGACCTTGCGAACCCCACATTACTCCTAAACCTCCCCTGCTTCTTCCTTTTCACATTTATGTGCGACACCGCTAGTGTTCATGGAGCTCGGGTTTTGCAAAATACTTCTCACGTGTGTACGTGCTACTTACGCGTGTGCACTTCCAGTTTAGGCATGGGGCCTCCTTGGAAAATTAACCCCCAGAATGAAAAGGAAAACTTGACTTCATCTGAATGTTGCCAATGAGATTTGTAATTCATGCGATTTTATTAATCGATTGTTTTCTTGTTTATGGTTAATGATTGTGCTCCACCAGGATTCTTTGGAAAATAGTGTGACATATAAATGTGAATGAATGAATGAATGAATAAATAAATAAGGAAGAACAAAACAAAATTTAAAAAATGAAATTTTTTATCCTTTGCAAACCCCTAAAGAGTAAAGACCACATCTCAAAGGATAGTGACAAGGTGGAGTGAACTCAAAGGAGGTGTCGTTTCTCATGGCCAAAAATGGGCAAAGGCCCCTGCACCACAGCCTCCAGAAGAACAGCTACTTGTTAAGTACTGTCTCCAAATAAAGTAATTTAAAAGAAACATTTCACACTCAAACCACACTTCCCTTTTTGGTTTTTATTGTGAAAGATATCAAAAGAGAACCAGTGGCAATCCCCAAAGCTTTTCTGATTCTCCAAGCACTAAACAATGGTATACAAGTCATACATTAATTTATTTATTATTAATTTTTTATATACCGAAGTTTCATGAGGACATATCACATCGGTTTACAGTAGTAACAAATATTCATTTAAAAATATTTGCATTTCCAAAATTAAATGAAGAGAAGTAAATACAAAGTTTCATAATAAGCTAATAAACACAAATAAAATAGTAAAATAATTAATCATAAAATTTAAACAGTTAAAGAAGCAGAACAGTAAGAGAAGAGATAATACAATTAACTAAATATTTATATTAAAGGGGTATATATTCCTTAGATTAAAACTCTTGGAAGGCTTGTTTGAATAGCCATGTTTTAATATCCTTTTTAAATATTTTATGTCCGATTCCATCCTAGTTCCTGCGGTAGAGAGTTCCACAGTTAGGGTCCAGCAATGGAAATAGCCCTTTCCTCTCACATTACTTAAATGAGCAATTTTAGGAGAAGGTATGGGTAACCAATCCCTGTACCTGCTGATCTTGTAATTCTTGATGGGATATGAAAATGTAATGCTGAGGTTAACCATTCAATCTTTCATTGTAGAGGGTTTTATGAATTAGCGATAGAACTTTATGCTGAGCCCTGTATTTAACAGCCAACCAATGAAGGTCCTTTAATATTGGCGTAATATGATCAGATCTTCTAGTTCCTGTCAAAAGACAAAATTCTGTAATAATTGCAATCGACTTCTCACATTCGCTGTAGGCCCAAAAACATTGAATTATAGTAATCCAATTTTGACAAAACAAGTGCTTGTAAAACTGTTCTAAAATCTTTTGGAAATAAAAGAGGCTTCAATCTTTTAAGAACATTCAATTTAAAATACCCATAGTTAATGATTTTTTTAACGCATGCTTTCAGTGTGAATTCACTATCTGAATACATATGAAAACCAATCACCACGATGCAATGTCCTTACGTATTTCCTTGAATCATATCCTAATCTTCAGTTTGGGTACTTGCCAGGTTCTTGTGGCCTGGTTGGCCACTGTTGGAAACAGGATGCTGGGCTTGATGGACCCTTGGTCTGACCCAGTATGGCAATTTCTTATGTTCTTAATTTCTTATGTTCTTACCCCTAACCAATCATGGTTCTGGTCTACCATTCCCAGCCCAACCATCTATTAATTTTCTAATTTACATCATAATGCCATAGCACGCCCAGCCATCATAGGTCTCAAGGCCATGTATCCCTTATCAGCCATCTGAGACCTCGAGGCCACATAGCCCTTGTGCCTCCATGGTATAGAAGGCATCATGTTTTCTATCCCTCTAAAACAGGAAGCCTTGCAGTTTTTTTTTTGTAGCTAAAATTCCAGGTGCAAAACTATATTTGACCTGAATTGTAGACAAAATGATTGTAACATTAAATCATAAGACAGTGGCATGCAGAAACAGCATTCTTATCCTAACTTTAGCTGGCCTAATTATAGATCCAAGAAACGCAGAAGTCCCAGGTTGAGTACTCCTTAAAACTCTACTTCCAAGGGAGACCACGATGGCTGCCAGCTGAGAAGCACGTTTAGAGCTCTCTCTCCTTGTTCCGTTTTTTGCTGCTTTTTCCTTTTCAACATGCCTCTTATCAAATGGAAAGCCAAGCTTAGGGAGAATACCCATATTTCTCCTTTGCTGGATTCAAGCCAGCCAAGAATTGAGGGCTTCTTCACTTCCACCCCAATGTTTACTCTGGGAGCGGGGTCCATTGTGGGGACCGACATAAAGCGAATGCCGGCTCTGCTGGCCGAGAAGATCTTGTTGAGCTCCGGAAGTAAATTGAACAAGAAAAAAAAAAAAAGTTAGGAATTAGGGGTTGGGGAGGAGAGGGGAAAGAGAAGGGAGATTAGGGTAGAAACTTCCCTCCCAGTCCGCTCCTTAATTGGAGCAGACTGGGAGGGAACTGGGGAAGGCAGAGATGCATCGCCGCATGAATTTGCATGCATATTATAAAATTCGTGTATTCATGTGTGCGCGCCAGGAAGCACGCACACTTATGAAAATCTACTACTAAGAGTGGAGAGCCTCCCGTGTTCCCGGGGCTTCGTAAAGAGGCGGGGAGAGGGGCGTGTCTGGGGGCGAGGTGCCGGGGGCGTGGTTGAGGCCTCCGGACCAGCCCCCGGGTCGGATGATGGCGTGCCAGCAGCCCGCTGGCGCGTGCAGATTTACACCTGCTTTCAGCAGGCGTAAATCTGCCAACAAAAGTAGGGGGGGTGGAAAGAAAGTTCCCTCCGAGGCTGCTCTGATTTCAGAGCGGCCTTGGAAGGAACAGGCAGCGCGCGCCGGGCTCGGCGCGCGCAAGTTGCACAAATGTGCACCCCCTTGCGCACGCCGACCCCGGATTTCATACGATACGCGCGGCTACGCGCGTATCTTATAAAATCCAGCGTACTTTTGTTCACGCCTGGTGCACGAACAAAAGTACGTGCTCGCGCAAATTTATAAAATCTACCCGTATATTCTGAAACACAACAGCACAATGCCTCCAATGATGAACACATAAAAATATGAAAATAGACAAGGTGCAGATTTATTCAACATATAAACCTCCAATTATTATCATTAAGCTAAATATATGCTAACAGCGAATATGGCATCAGAATTAAAAGGTGCTCTAAATTATTGATGTGATGCCTCTTGCTTCGCAATGGACCGCAAGCATTTTCAAACTTAAGGACACCATATTTTAGCATTTACCAGTTCATTGGAAAAATAGACTATGCTGCTATAGTTATTAAAGTATCTAAAAAAATGCAATATGGCAAAACATATATACTTATCTTAAATTTTCCCCACTGAATGTAATGCTCTCAACAATTAATACTGAAAAACTGTAAGCGCTTCCATGAAACTTTTAATATGCCCATGATACCATGTTTGCTGTTAGTATATATTTAGCTTAATACTAATAATTGGAGGTTTATATATTGAATAAATTTGCACTACATCTAATTTTTATGTGTTCAGTCCAGTAAACAACCATTCTGCAGCTTACAACTGGCTGGATCTTGTCCTGTTCTTATCCTGCCTGGATGAAATTGTCAGGCAGTGATGCAAACACCCTAAGGCACATATTCCACAATTACTTTAGGGACCAGGCCTTCAATTTGTTAGAACTTTATTACATACTACAAGCTGCAGTATCACAACAGGAAGTACTAAACCCTCTCTCTAGAAGAAGATAGCTACTACAGAAATAGATATTGAAACAGCAGATAAAGACCTCCTGCTCATCTGGTCTGCCCAATGTCTTTTAACTGTCGCACTACCTTTGGCTTCTCATCAGCTACTAACTTGCTGGCTCATTTTAAAAAAAGAACACACATGCAAACAAAAAACATGCATATCAGCATGTGAGCAGAGATACACTTCAATTTTATTTCATGCACATGATCTTAAGAAGTGGCTCGATTAAAGGTCCCTTGGTACAATGTTGAATTAAGAAGCACTAAACAGAACCTTAGAAAATTAGAGAAACAATGGCGGAAATGCCATCAGCAGAATCCCTAGGAAAATAAAAATCTTTCCTTACGAAATACCGTACACTAACCAACAAAGCAAGAAAGAATTACTATGCTAAAAAGATTCACGGAGATATATTTAATTCTAAACTGTTTTTTTGAGGTTGTTAAAAATTTAATTAAAGACCCAACATCTTCCATCTCGAGAAACTACAACTTCACAAAGGCCGCTTGCAGTGAATATGCCTCCGCATTCTTAGACAAATAAGTTGAAAACACAATTTCCTATCTGCTCTCCAACAAATGCACCTGAAGATTAAAATAACATGATTAAATGATCCACGTTTGACGGAGTATCGAAACTGGAAATTAGATCAATACTAAAATTAATCTTGCCGGTCACCGTGTCCCAATTCCACCAGTTTCCCTGAAACAAGTACATGGGGATTATCACTCAGGCAATCACAACTTAATTAACCTGTGTCTCTCAGAAGGAACGGTTCCAAATAAGTTAAAACAAGCAGTGATAAGCTAATCCTAAAAAAAAAAAGAATGGTAGAACAGACAATTGGGACAACTATCGCCCAATATCCAACTTGTCTTTTCTAGCAAATGTTTTTGAGAAAGCAGTGTTATCAAGCTTGTAAATCACCTGGATGATCAAAATATACTCTCCCCAAATCAATTTGGATTCAGGAAACATCATTCAACTGCGATATTACTCCTTTCGTTAATTGACACAGTTTCTCAAGGATTTGACGAAGAAGAATCTTATTGTCTAGTGCAGTGGTTCTCAACCTTTTTTCTGTCAGGACACACCTGACAGATGGTTCTCACATGCGTGACACACTGAACTCATGACCATCGTAGGGCTAAATGTAAAAGTACAATTTGTATCCACAGGAACCCCCCTGACCCACAATAATGGATGTAAAGCAGAATTATGACATTCCCCGTACAACTCACCTTACAAAAAATATATTCTGGTTCTGGTGTCATCTCAGTAACAGCAACTCAAACTCCTTCTACTTCCAGGCTCAATAGCCCTACTTATGAAAAGACAGCAGTTTATCACTAATGCATGTCCTCTTGAGAAAACACAACAAATAAGACCGATACAAACGCAAAATATCTCATCTCGGTAACAGACACAGAACCGACCTAACATACTCCCAGGATCTGTAGTAATGCACATAAACTAATCCGCACACAGTTACACCTGTATTATGGAATACACTCAAACAGGAGCAACCCTACCTATGAAAAGGCAACACTACAAATATTAAATCAGGCCCTAAAAACCAATACACCTCTTATTAGGAAAACAGAACTAGCAAGCAGCTATAGATCCCCACACAGAAATAATTGTAAAACTATACTAATAAGCAGAATAAATGTTTCACAACAACTATGAACAGAATAATATCCAACAATTAAAAACTCATAAAAATTATTTAAAATTCTCCAAACAGCAGACACATCACATAATATTCAGTAATTAAAATGGCAGTCAATCAAGAAAAATAAACTTAAAAAGTCACCTTTACCAACCCCCTCCAGCAGCTCTTCTACTCCTCTTCCATGCAGGCCAGTAGCACACACCAGAAGCAGTAGTGGCTGAAGCTCTGTACTCATGGTCCTCTTCCTTAGTGCCCACGACCAGTCTCTCTGTCTCACACACACACACACACATACCATTCATACCCCCATGACCAGTTTCTGTCTTTCACACACCAATCATCTCCCGACCAGTCTCTCTCTTACACACTTGTCACCTTCCCAAACAGTCTCTCTCTGTCATGCACACACACACACGCAGGCTTCCCACTCCCATATTCTATCTTACATATACAGGCTCTCACTCCCATGCTGTGTCTCACACACACCAGGTTTCTTACTCCCATGCTAGCTCTCGCCACATGCACAGGCTTCTCATTCCCATAATCACTTCCTCTCTCACACACATACATACCAGTCACACTCGCATACCAATTTCTGTCTCTCACACACCAATCATCTCCTGACCAATCTTTCTCTTACACACGCACACACACACACACACACAACAGTCACCTTCCCGAACAGTCTCTCTCTCTCATGCACAGTCTCTCTCTCCACATGCACAGGCTTCTCATTCCCATAATCACTTTCTCTCTCACACACACACATATACCAGTCACACTCGCATACCAATTTCTGTCTCTCACACACCAATCATCTCCTGACCAATCTTTCTCTTACACACGCACACACACACCAGTCACCTTTCCGAACAGTCTCTCTCTCCACATGCACAGGCTTCTCATTCCCATAATCACTTTCTCTCTCACACACACACACATATACCAGTCACACTCGCATACCAATTTCTGTCTCTCACACACCAATCATCTCCTGACCAATCTTTCTCTTACACACGCACACACACCCACACCAGTCACCTTCCCGAACAGTCTCTCTCTCTCATGCACAGTCTCTCTCTCCACATGCGCAGGCTTCTCATTCCCATAATCACTTTCTCTCTCACACACACACATATACCAGTCACACTCGCATACCAATTTCTGTCTCTCACACACCAATCATCTCCTGAACAATCTTTCTCTTACACACGCACACACCAGTCACCTTCCCAAACAGTCTCTCTCTCCACATGCACAGGCTTCTCATTCCCACAATCACTTTCTCTCTCACACACACACACATACACACTCCAGTCATCTCCCTGACCAGTCACTTCCATTGTCTCTCCTATATATACACACACACACACACACACACACACACACACATCACCTCTCTGAGCAGTTTCTCTCAGTCACACACATGCCCTCTCTCACACACTTTACATAGATGATCTCAATCAAATGCTCTCACACACAGGCTCTCAGTCACAGTTACACATGCACACTCTCAATCACACATACATTCTCCCACTTACAGACACGCTGGCTGGCTGGCTGGCTCTCATTTCCTGGCTGCCCCCCGAGCACAAATTGTAGCTGCAGCAGCCTCCTCTTCTAGCCCCCGCAGGCCAAGAAAGAAGAATCCCATCAGCCACGGGAGTTTAATTCTGCTGTCTTCTGTGCCGATTTCTGGCTGCTTCTGATTTTGCTTCAGGCCCACACTATTGCTCGGGGCCGCTGCTGCCGCCGCTACTTTTTCGTGCAGCATGGCTCTTTCTTCTTCCTGTGCACCCCACTGCACATCACTTCCTGTTCCGGGCCAGGTTGGGGGCAGGTGCAGGAAGAAGAAAAGGCCCAGCCACAGTTGCCAGCCTCCACCTACACTGCTGCCGTTCCCATCCAGGCTTGAACATGCTGATAGCCCGGGCGGCAACGGCAGCAGTGCAAGATAGCCTGCCTCTCGCTCGGTGAGGGAAGACGGGGGGGGGGGGGGAAGAGCAGCGGGAGATCAGTAGCACACGACCCACATGCCGCTGCTTGGCGACACACTGGTGTGTTGCGACCCACCAGTTGAGAAGCGCTGGTCTAGTGCTAATTGACTTAACGGCCGCCTTCGAAACAGTGGACCATAACCTGCTATGCCATCAGATGACAAACACTGGGATAGACAACAGGGTTCTCAGATGGTTCTCTTCATTTCTATCTAACAGAACATTCCAAGTGAAACTGGGCAACCATATATCTGACACTTTCCAGTGTGATACAGGTGTCCCTCAAGGATCAGCTCTCTCAGTAACGCTCCACTGTGTAAATTACTGATGAATCTAGGAATAACTTTCTTGTATGCGACCACATACAGTGTTGCATCCGTCGGTCGCAGATGGCTGCGACCGCTCTGCCTCACCTCTCTTCTACCTTTTTCCTCTTCCATGGAAAAGATGGTTGCCTCCAGTGCTGAGTGCCGAAACCTTCGGCATCTCCGACAAAGCATGGGCATCCCCATCCGCCATGCTCCTTCCTATGGCCTCCTAGGGCACACGTGCGCACGCTGACTACGCTTATCAATACATCATGGCAGGAACCTCGGGGGCGTCCCCATCGCATGACGTCAATACCTCCAGGTATTTAAGCCTATGCTCCGCTCCAATTCAATGAGTTAGCAAGGACTTCGGTTTTGCTACTCTGACCGCTTCTAAGCTGCTCGCTTGGATTCCTGCAGAAGCTCTGGGCACCCGCTCCTTGGGGGCCTCTCGCTTCTATCTACCCTTCGGGGTTCTACTACCTAACCTAAGACAACCGCTCCCCGGGGGTCTTATCTACTTTCTTTCAGGATTCCTCAGCGCTCCTAGGTACTCGCTCCTCGAGGGCCTTTCCAGCTCAGGGTATCCTGCACCACGGACCTCGGGTCCTTTCCTTCACCCTGCTACCAAGGAGGATTCCTGCAGTGCCTCTTTGTGAGTACCTCTACACTCCAGCTCTCCATTTCCACCCTTCAGGTTCGGCTTATCCCACTCTGCGGAACACTACCAACCTTTGCTACATCCGGGTGAGACCATCTACTTCTGAGACTGTCTGAGCTTATGGGAATATCGCTGGACTGCAGTGCTATCCATTTCCTGTGCAAGTATCATCCACCTACAGCACTACAATAAAAGCTTTCTTCCTCAGTATCTGCTTTCTGAGTCTAGCCTATCGCTGTGTTTCCCCATGGGGCCCTTCCCCGTGGGAGGAGTCATCGCCACTTCGACCAAGAGTCCACATTATGCCACAAACCCAACATACAGTTCTGCATTCCACTCTTCAAATCATTTGAAAAGCCTCATTACTCCCTACCTACATGAAAGCAATACAACAAGAACTTTCATAATTTAAACTAACACAAAACCCTAAAAAGACTGAAATCATTTGGCTGAGCAGAAACTCATCAATAGTGAAACCACCTGCCATAAACCTGGGTAACTTTCAAATTAATCCAACAAATCAAGTAAGGGATTTAGGTATACAGCTAAATGAGAATCTCACAATGAAAATGCACATTAGTAAATTAATCAAGACAGGTTACGTCAAGTTGTGGGTACTACATTGATTGAAATCATTAACTTTTCAGTACTTCAGTACTGTATTGCAAACTCTAATCTTCTCAAACCTAGAGTACTGCAACTCCTTTCTACTAGGCCTTCCAGCTTGTAACTTAAAACCACTTCAACTGTTACAAAATGCCACAGCAAGATTCTTATTAAGACTAGGAAATATGATCACATAACACCCTCGCTGATGTCACTGCATGGTTACCAGTAAAATCAAGAATCTATTATAAAGCATTAATGATAATATTTAACATCATTCAATCAAATAATACCAGCCTGTTAGGAGTGACACTACAATCATACAATCCACAGCGAACACTAAGATCTCAAAATAAAGGAATATTGGCAATTCCCACAATACGGAGCAAACAAATAAGAGATTGTATGTTCTCCATAGTGGGTCCAAAGCTCTGGAATGCTATGCCTGAGTTGTTACGTATTATACCAGATAGAAAGAAATTTAAATCTGAGCTAAAAATGCTTATAATTTAACTTAAAATCATCTGAAAATACAGAGCCACAGAGATAAGAAGGACAAAAGATAATAATCTAATCATGAAGAATAAATCGAACGAGAGAATGTAAGAATATCAAAACAACCCACTAAGATGTGAAGACTATCACCTCGTTTTAACCTGCAGTATTCTTTGCCACAAACATAGGATCATTTATTTATTTATTTAGGCTTTTCTATACCGATATTAGTGAGTACATTATATCGGTTTACATCAAACTGAAGGTAGAAAATACATGGAACAGGGTAGGGGAATAGGGCTGCAGTGAACAAAAAAACTAGAACTAGAGAAGAGATGAGAGAAGGAAACAAGAAATATAACTATATAAATGTAAATATAACTGAAGAGAAATAACATGTTTACTAATTTTTATGTTATTTTGTTATTTAGAAGTATAATTCTGTGGCGATGGGGTTAAGGTGCAAGGGTCCTAATCTGGGTAAGCCTGTTTGAAAAGCCAGGTCTTTAACTTTATCTTGAATTTGATGGTGCAAAGTTCGAGGAGGAGATTCGTGGGTAGTGACTTCCAGCGGGAGGGGCCTGCAATGGATAGGGCCCGATCTTTTGGAGGAGAGGTGTGCATTCTTGAGGGATGGGATGTGGAGGGAGCCTTTACGGGTTGCTCTGATGGGGCGGATGGAGTGTGTGAGATGGAAGCGAACCAGCTAGAGTTGTGTTTGTAGATGGATTTGTGTATAATGGTGAGGGTTTTGTAAAGGATGTGTGAAGGGATCGGAAGCCAATGGAGGTCTTAAGGATGGGGGTTATGTGGTATGATTTGTGAGTATTTGTGATAGTTCTAGCAGCATTTGGAGCGGTTTTATAGTGGGGTAGGGGAGGCCTAGAAAGAGGGAGCTGCAGTAGTCCAGTTTGGATGAGAAGGTCGCATGTATGACGGTGCGGAGATCATGTGTGTGGAGTAAGGGTTTGAGTTTTTTCATAACATTGAGCTTATAGAAGCCATCCTTTAGGACATTATTGATGTGTTTTTTTTAAGTTTAATTGTTGATCAATCAAGCTGGGTCACTTGAAAGGGAGGGCTTGGGGCCTGGGACTTGGGTGGTTGGATATGAAGAGCAGTTCAGTCTTGGTGGAGTTGAGGGCGAGGTGGAGATTTGTGAGTAGGGAATTTATGGATGCGAGACATTTCTCCCAGAATTTTAGCGATTCGGAGATAGATTCTTGTATAGGTATGATGATTTGTACATCATCAGCGTAGATGTAGAATTTGAGGCCGAGGTCGGATAGGAGCTGGCAGAGGGGCAATTATGAAGATTTACTAGAAAAGTTAACTTGATAAATATTAATGCCTGTCTATGAATACCACAGTTGTAACCAATCATTGTTTGTCTGTTTGTTTGTTGAGTTATAACTATGAATGCTACTTTGTAAACCGTTGTGATCTATACCCTGCTAGTCTCTATATAGTTGCCTTTCTGAACGCATAATTTGTAATGTCATATATAGTGTCTCCTGTATGTACTAGTTAATGTATATTACTGTATTTAATACCTTTTGTTATTATGTATATAATACTTTTTGGAGTGTATAATTTATATAAGGTTATATACAGTCCCTTACTGAGTATATAATTTGCCATACTACTTATTATGTTCTTCTGTGGTTTTCCATCAGGTACTGTTCCTTTTCTCCTCTTCCTGTTTTTCCCTCTCTTCTCTCGCCCCATCTCTCTTCCTATCTGCTCCCTCTCCTCCCACCCTGGTTTTTTGTAGTTTCCTCCTTCAGTTATATTGTAAACCGGTATGATGTACCCACGAATGTTGAACTAATAAATATACATGGAGCGATGGTATATAAAGTGGTAGATTTTCAAAGGGTTACGCGTGTAACTTACACGCGTAACCCCGAAAACCTGCCCCTGTGTGCGCCGAGGCTATTTTGCATAGACTCGGCGACGCGCGTATGTCCTGGGGCTTTGAAAAAGGGGCGGGAATGGGGCAGGGTAGTGGGTGGGGCGCTGGTCCGGGGGCGAGGTCATGCCGGAGGTTCGCGCACCGGCAGCTGGCTGGTGTGCGCAAGTTACGCCTGCCCAGAGGCAGGCGTAAATTCGAAAACTAAGGTGGGGGGGGGGGATTTAGGTAGGGCTGGGGGGCGGGTTAGATAGGGGAAGGGGAGGGAACGGGGAAAGCCATCGGGGCTCCCCTAGGGCTTGGTGCGCGCAAGGTGCACAAGTGTGCACCCTCTTGCACTCGCCGACCCCGGATTTTATAACATGCACACGGCTGCGCGCACATGTTATAAAATCGGGCGTAGATTTGAATATCTGGCCCAAAATGTTCAAATAAATAAATAAATGTATGTATTACCACCAGAGCTTTAGCAGCTTTTACACATATATGCTCCCACAAGGGGAAAATCCGTTTTTTTGAGAAAGAGCACTGTAGGACAGACAATATGACACTATATATATCTAGCACTGTAAGAGGGGCACTTTCAACTCATGGGTTGGGGGGTGCGGTATTACATTGGTGCACTTCAGACCCTTGAACCTTGGCCATGGGAGAGGGAATGAAGGACTTGAACAGGTAAATGTGAATCGGTTATTTACTCTCTCAGACATTAGAAGGACTAGGGGGCACGCCCTGAAGTTAGCAAATAGCTCATTTCAAACAAATCGGAGAAAAATATTTTTTTACTCAATACATAATTAAGCTCTGGAATTTATTGCCAGAGAATGTGGTTATGACAGTTAGTGCAACTGAATTTAGAAAAGGTTTGGATAAGGTTCTTATGATTCGAACCCACCCTGAGCTGAAAGTGCCCTTCTTACAGTGGTAGATATATATATATATATATATATATATATATATATAGTGTCATATTGTCTCTCCTACATCTTTCTCTCTCGCACTCTCTCATTCATATTCATATATATATAGTAGTTCAGCAGTCTTGAAAATCCCTAAAACTTGAAAGCTCCATGTGTGACGTGCGCCCTGGTCAGCTTTTCTAAAATTCGGAATTACACTTGTAACTCTTGGCCCTGCCCAGGAACGCCCACGCCCCACCCCTTTCCCACCCCACCCTTGTTCTTGATGCACGCCCAGGTATGTACGCGCATATTTCGTGGCTTCTTAAAATTCAGTTTGCTCACGCGTGGCTCACATATGTACGTATGGGGCCATTTTTGCACGAGCAACGCTTTTAAAATGTACCTGGTGGGTTGCAGCTGCTAAATCAGGCAGGATCCTTTCTCATCACCGTATTCCAGTTCCACAGGAATTCTTACTGAGCAAGTGTCTCAAAATGTTCAATCCTTAGTAGTCGGATTATTTCTTCTTGAAGGCTCAATTGCTCATACAAAAGTTTACTTGCTCATGGGTTGCTGAGTTTGGTTGGCATATTTTAGTCAAGAACTCAAGATAACACTGTACTGCAAAGTAAGATATTTGGTAATATCTTGTAATAACAGTGAAGAAACGGAGGTTACATCGGTATTTAAAGTGGCTAATAAATGGTTTTGTAGCCTCCACAAGACACATAAAGGAATGCTTGGCAAGGGTAGCAAATTAATTTCCATCCACAGCAATGGACTCTGTCTCCAAGGCCACACCCTGCACTGGACTAGATTATCCAAGCCCACTAGAATGAAGGACATAACCATTAGCACATGTTTCAATCAATACTTCAGCACAGAATAAAATCAGATGGAGGAAAATCCAAATTGTTTCCCCATTGCTTCGTTGATTTTCCATTAGAGAAGCGGTTCCTTTTTATTGTTAGAGGGCCCCTCCCTGCCCCCGACTCTGCACCCTCCCCCCCCTTACACACACACACACACACGCTGTTACATGGATGTACTTTGCCTTGTCCCGCAACTGGAAGAGGGTATTACAAGTTTCAGAACAGAAACTGAGCAGGGTTCTCATCTGCAGCCAGTTTTAGATCATTTTGAGCTCAGTTCTCCCAAACTGAGATTGAAAACAGAGCCAAGGCGAATTAGTAAAAAAAAAAAAAAAAAAAAATCACTATTCAAAGCTAAAGCAGAGTCTGCATGAAAGGTCACACAGTGGCAAACCAAGTGATAATAAGGAAGTACTTTGAGCCCACCCTGCTCGGAGCCACAAAACGCATCTTCATCCTCATTTCCTTGGCCAGGGTCTCTCTGGTGGTGCTGGCCCACTATAGAAAAAGGTGAGGGAAATCACACTGAATATGCTCGAGCCTTGAGGTCAGTGTGCACAGGGCAAGAAGCCAAAAGCACCTGCCCGCGCTTCACTCTGCCCACCATGCCCGCTGAAGCACTTATTTTACCCTGGTACTATTGGATTTGATGTGGGGGGGGGGGGGGGGAACCCCAGCATTCACAAGCAGGGAGAACATAATTGCAGCATAGGACAGTGGACCTTGGATAAGATGCTCCACAGAGAAAAAACCCAGCAAAACAAGATAAATACAGAATCTGTCAAACAGAACTGGAAACAGTTATGCATCTCGTCACTGGGCATGACATGCCAACGTAGGAAGGCATAAATCGGTGGCATGCCATAGCCACTGGAAACGGTACATCATAACATCACTGTCGTAGAAAAGGCACAGGGATCATGACCCCAACAAAACTGAAGGGAATCAAGACATTGTGATCACCTGGGGCATTCCTGTTCCAACTGATAAAAAGTGTGATGCTAGAAAAGCAGACATTGCGGTAAAGGAGCGAGAACGGCACTGCTAGTCAGTGGTACGAAGAGATTATTTTGTACAACATATGAGAAACAGGAAGTTACTCAAGGATCAAAAGATGCAATCGGAGACCAAGAAAATGTGGCAGAAAGATACTGAAATAACTCCAATTGCATTTGGCACCACTGATCTGATTTAAAAAAAACAAAAAAAAAACTTCCAGGCGCACTTTGCTATGTTGCCTGTGCATGGACTTCACACAGCTGGGAACAATTTATCTGAACTTTTCCACACAGTTAATTGATAAGCAGTTCTGCTGGCAACGAGGCCAGAGTTGAGCCTGCATCAATTTCCGTTTTGCTGCCATGAGCTGCAGATTTCTTTTCCCTCAAAAGTTTCTGATAATCTGTAGCAGGTTCACCTTGGGCATCAGAAGCACTTCCAATGAGCCATGTCCAAAAAGGGGGTGACCTGGGAGTCTTTCACTCAAACTCCCCATGATGATATCGTACAGATCCTTGCCAAAATGGATTCGGCATCATGTCCCCTGAATCCTTGTGCAACCACCCTGATATCTGAGGATGGATTCCAGACGTCTGTCTTGAGCATCCTTGAGTGCTGCTCCTCCCTCAACTGGGGAAGCCCTGGCACCAGCAGTATCATTCCTCATGGATGCCGCTTCTGATCTGGTGCGCACCGCAGTTAGAGCAGTATCATCAGCTGTGGCAGCCAGAAGACAACTCTGACTCCGAAGCTGGTCGGCCGATGCATCTTCCAAAACGAGACTCACAAGGATGCCCTTCAAGGGAACTTTCTTATTCGGAAGTGAACTAGAGAAACTAACCAACAAATGGGGCGAATCTCCGCTGCCGCAGCTACCGGAGAACAAGAATAAGAGAAACCAGTGACCCTTCCCCCAAACTTCCAGGGGCAGAGAATCACAGCGCTTCAACCCATACAGAAGCACATATCAAGTGGCTCGCTCCGCAGGCAGGAGCTAGTCCTTTCGGAACAAGCACAACAAAAGGGGAGCCGGCTCGGGCCCAGGACCCAGCTACACCCCACAATGAAAATCAGCCAACCCGTCCAAAGGAAGAAGCTATAAGGGGTAGACTTGCCCTATTCTACCAAAGATGGGTCGAGATAACTTCAGACAAGTGGGTCCTAGCTATCATTCGAGAGGGATATCACCTGGATTTCCACCAACTCCCTCCGGACAAGTTTGTGGAATCCCCTTGCCACGGCCCTTCCAAGAGGATGGCAGTGGAAGCTACACTGACCAGATTGCTAGCCTTAGAGGCTATGACACCGGTGCCCACACAACAAATAAATACTGGATATTATTCCATCTATTTTATCTCCTGCCGTTGAAGCTCTCTGCTTCAACGGCAGGGGAGAAAGACCGATACTTCATGCATGTCCAGCATAGCTCTCTGCTTCAACGGCAGGGGGAATGAAGAAAAGTGGATCTATATACAGACAACAACAACAAGGACTGAATTACATAGTCTGGGTAAACAAAATAAGCATGGGTGTAGCTTGTTTATTGCGGCGGTTACTACCCCTAACTAATTCAGTTAGATATTTCACTTAGATGCAGTTCCAACACTGCTCTCTACATTAATGATGGGGGTGGAAGGGAAATAGAACCAAAAGATTACTAAGAGCCAAGAGAAACAGATAAGTATGAGAAGAAAAAAAGTGCGAGGCTTGCTGGACAGACTGGATGGGCCGTTTGGTCTTCTTCTGCCGTCATTTCTATGTTTCTATGTATCGTTCCCAAGAAATAAGGAACGTTCCGGCCCATCCTGGACCTCAAGTCGGTCAACCGCCACCTGAAGATTCCTCGCTTCTGCATGGAAACCCTACGCTCAGTAATAAGGGCGATACAACCGGGAGAGTTCCTTACATCCCTGGATCTGTCGGAAGCCTACCTACACATTCCGATCCATCAAGAGCATCAGCATTTTCTACGCTTCATGATACTGGACTGTCACTACCAGTTCCAGGCACTACCATTCGGGTTAGCCACAGCACCCTGGACATTCACGAAGATCATGGTGGTAGTGGCAGCAATACTGAGGAAGGAAAGAATCCTCGTACACTCTTATCTAGACGATTGGCTGAGCAGGGCGAAATCCCCAGAGGAATGTCACCAGGCAACCAACAGAGAAGACTCTACTGGAGAGCCTCGGGTGGGTGGTCAACACAAACAAGAGCTGTCTGCAGCCCTCCCAATCTCTAGAATACTTGGGAGTCCGGTTCGACACCAAACAAGACAAGGTCATCCTGACACAGACAAGGAGATCAAAACTGATGACCCAGTTGCGAACCCTGTTGAGCGAGCTTCATCCCACTGCATGGGACAACCTCCAAGTCCTCGGCCTGATGGCATCCGCACTGGAAGTAGTGCCATGGGCAAGAGCTCACATGAGATCCCTACAGAGCTCACTACTATCTCGATGGAATCTGCTGTCCCAGAATTACACCGTACGTCTTCAGCTCCCGGACAAAGTTCGGACCCAACTATGATGGTGGCTACAAGAAGGCCATCTGAGCTAGGGAATGAGACTGTCCTCACCAACCTGGATCCTGCTCACCATGGATGCCAGCCTACGAGGATGGGGAGCACACTGCCAGGAGCTAACCGCCCAGGGGCAATGGAACAAAGAAGAGTCGGGATGGAACATCAATCACCTAGAAAGCCGGGCAGACAGACTAGCTTGCCTACGGTTTGGTCACAGACTCCAAGACAAATCAGTCAGAGTAATGTCGGACAATGCCACAACAGTGGCCTACATCAACCATCAGGGAGGAACCAGAAAGCCAACAGGTGTCTCTGGAAATAGAACCCCTAATGTCATGGGCAGAAGCGAACCTTCAAGAGATCTCGGCCGTTCACATAGCCGGGAAAGACAATGTCGCTGCGGATTACCTCAGCAGAGAAAGTCTAGACCCAGGAGAATGAAGGCTGTCGACCATAGCATTCCAATTGATAGTAAACCGTTGGGGAACACCAACCATGGACCTCCTGGCAAACTGGTCCAACGCCCAAGTGCCCAGCTTCTTCAGCCGCAGGCGGGAACCTCAGTCCCAGGGAATTGATGCCCTGGTACAGATATGGCCACAGGAAACTATTACACGCCTTTCCCCCGTGGTCCCTATTGGGCACAATCATCCACAAGATAGAACACCACAGGGGACCAGTACTTCTAGTGGCCCCGGACTGGCCAAGAAGACCGTGGTACGCAGACATGCGAAGGCTGCTGACATGGAGCCCCCTCCCGCTACTGCCACACAGAGACCTACTCCAACAAGGGCCGATTCTCCACAAGGATCCAGCTCGATTCTCTCTTACAGCCAGGCCATTGAGAGGACTCACCTGAGGAAGAGCGGATATTCGGGGGCAGTAATTGACACCCTGCTCCAAGCACGCAAGTTCTCCACATCCCTAACATACATAAGGATTTGGAGAGTATTCGAAGCCTAGTGTGAGGACCGCAACATCGTTCCAATTTCAGTCAGAATTCTTAAGATTTTGGAATTCCTGCAGAACGGACTACAGAAGGGATTGTCTCTCAACTCCATCAAGGTACAGGTGGCTGCATTGTCATGCTACGAACCAAGAGTGAGAGCGGCAGCCTAGCCTCTCACCCGGATGTCTCCTGCTTTCTGAAAGAAGTCAAGCAGATCCGACCACCCCTAAAGTGGCCGGTGCCTCTTTGGAACCTCAACCTGGTCCTAGATTTCTTAGCAGGAGCCTCCTTCAGTCCTCTTCGCGGCCTGTCTCTCTGACTATTAACATTGAAGACAGCCTTCCTGGTGGCAGTCTGTTCAGCCCGTCGTATCTCCAAGCTACAAGCACTGTCCTGCCAGGAGCTGTTTCTCAAACTCACCCTAGGAACCATCCAGTTACGTACGGTCCCGTTCTTCCTCCCCAAAGTGGTTTCTCACTTCCATCTCAACCAAACCATCTCGCTACCATCGCCAGATGAGCATAAGAATTCGGAAGAGTCTCGCAGTCTACGCCACCTCAACGTCGGCAGACTCCTAGTCAGATACCTGGAAAGGTCGGAATCCGTACGAAAGATGGACCATCTATTCGTCCTTCACAGCGGGAAGAAGCAAGAGGAAGCGGCCTCGTGAGCAACCATAGCCCGCTGGATCAAAGAAGTCATCAAGGCGGCCTACGTAGAAGCAGTAGTGGAGCCCACTGCCTAGGCTCTTCTAGTGGAGCCCAGGACATTGCCTGGGCTCTAGTGGAATGGGCCTTTACAAGTCAAGGCCCATTCTAGTAGAGCTCAGGCAGTGTCCTGGGTGGAAACCAAGATGCTGTCACCCGCCGAGGTCTGTCGGGCGGCAACATGGTCCTCCATCCACAGCTTCTCCAGGTTTTACTGCCTGGACGTTCAGGCTTGAGGACACAGCATTCGCAAGGGCAGTACTAAGTGGGCCACAGGCAGCCTCCACCCGGTTCGAGAGTAGCTTTTATATATCCCATTGGTCCTGAGTCCATCTGCTATATGCTAGGAAATGGAGAAATTACTTACCTGATAATTTCATTTTCCTTAGTGTAGACAGATGTACTCAGCATCCCATCCACAGCTGCCATTATTCATGGAATTCTCGAGTGACATCCCCGAGAGCGAGTGATTCATGGGTAGGCCATGTTTTCTTCCAACTAGGACACCCATCCTACCGGGTGTCGACGTTCCTCGGTTGAGGGCACAGGCGGTCTCCAGCTATAACCAATTCAACCAGGTCAAATTAATCAAGTTATCCAAGTTATTCAAATTATTCAGTCATGCATATATCCACAATTGCTTTTCGAGGAGAATACTGAAGAGCTGCACTTCCTGCAGGGGTATATGTACTAGGGCTGACGTCAGATTGAAATCTGATCCATCTCCAACTGCTATCAGGAGTTCACTATACCCATTGGTCCTGAGTCCATCTGTCTACACTAAGGAAAACGAACTGATTCTACTCCATGGATTAATGTCATACTGTGGATATATAACCCTCCTCCTCCCCCCCCCCCCATTCTTTGAGGTAAGCAAACAGTGATTCCAACTGCAAAACTGGCACACCTTGAAGTGACGTGATCGTGCCTTCTCTGTGGCTGGTCCACTGTTCTGGAACTCGTTGTCCAAACAGTTGCGATCCATTCCTTCCACGAAATCTTTCAAGACAACTCTGAAAACATTATTATTCAAACGGACCTATGATGTACCAGCCCCTATATAAGACAGCTTGTTTGCATGTAGTACTGATAAGCCCTTACACTTTTCTCCTTTTCTTGCTGTTTCTAATTTTAGTGTGAAGGTGGGTGGATAAGAAAATGAATTTAATATAAAATAAATAAAATTACATTCTATGAGCTTCAGAAGGAATTTCTTTTTGGCACAATGCAAATGCTGAGTTCAGCACTAACTGTTAGTTTGAGAGATTGAGATCATGCCCAGCATACCCTGGCTTATGAGCGAGGTTCATTCCTGTCATGGTATGCTCCAAACAAGCCTATTTGGAAACCCTGCCCCAGAGACAGACCAAGTGCACAAACATTCTTAACATCTAAAAATCCCATCTGTTCTGTCATGCCAACACCTGCACACCACTTAAATAAATAAACAGAGTTTCCAGAAAGCTCTTAGTTGAAGTACTGGAAGACAATGCAAGCTCTCTGGGATTCAGCTCGTTTCAGTCCGTAGCTTCTTGCCCATTGTCTGCCTCTTTTTCCCACACTGCTTCCTCCTTCGTCCTGTAAAACCCTGCTAAACACAAATGTTGCTGCACACAATGAGTTCTTGCCGACTTCCACCAGTGCAAGGGTAAGGAAATGTCTGGTATGAGCTAATGAGCGAAGCGAAACTGTTCTTTTATCAGTCCAAAGCTGTGCTTCATCAAGGAGCAGGTGGAGCAATGGGCATGGTTGCATGACTCTTCAGAGGTAGAGCAGGGATGGAGGAAGGGAGCAAACAGCCAGACCAGCAGGGGGGAAGCATTAACACCTGCAAAGAAAGTGGCACGCCACAAAATGAGTAAAAGCCATGAAGACTTTACTAGCACTGCTAAAGAACTACAATAGATCCAGGACGTATGCACCAGAATTCTGTCTCCTGGATCCTAAGTATGCATGTAATCATACAGGGGACGCGACTCTAATATATAGGCATTGTGTCCAGAGCCCAGAAACGTGGCCCCCACATCCATCACCAGTACGCAAAGGTCACAGAAAACCTGGATGTTCAGACTGTGATTATGCTTATGGTTCTAATAGATGGTTTGGTTTCTTGGAGAATCCAAACACATATGCGTGCAATCAGTAACACCAATAACATTAGCAAATTGATCTGAAAGAAATCTCTTTCCTCCCCTCCTCTCCTAATCAGTGTTGGATATACGCATATCCGATCCTCCTGAAGCCACCGCTGTCGCTGCTGCCGCTTCAACAAGGGAGGCCTGCGCGATCGGCGCCCAGACCCTTCGGGGTAAGGCCTGTAATTCCCTTCCCCCCAGCGAGCCTGAAACGCGATCGTGCAGTCAGCGCACCACACCACCCCGACTCGCGGCCTGAGGCCCCTCCCACCAGCCTCACCAACCAACCAGGGAGCGGAGAGGGACTTTTAAATTTCCCTACACTCCAGCGTTGCACGCCGAAGGAGCACGACAAAGGGGCCTTCCCCTTTGTACGCCCCTTCGTACAGCCCCAAGAAAAGCCCCATATTTTACACTGAATTTTTACTGAAGAGCCTCCACACCAACTTACCTGATACTTTGCTTAGTGCCTTCTTCCAATCACAACTATTTTACTCTTTACTTCCCATCCTTTTCTACAGCTTTTACTTTCAATAACCATGAGACTCAATGCTATTCCAATCATATACAAAAGCAGGAGATACACATCAAATAAACAAGCTGCTCCTTTTGGTCGACAAACACAACAAAAAAGGCTTTTACTGATCATGCTCTCTCCAGTAAACCAATTTCTTGGTCTTACCTTATTTTCAGTAACGTTACTGAACATTCAATCACTAACGAAAAAAACACACCTCCTCTATGACTATCTTGTGGAAGAGCAACCAGATTTATGTTCCATAACAGAATCTTGGCTAAAACAAGAAGATACAGTCCTGCTCAACCAACTTCCCCTCCAAACATATGATATCTTTTCCATCCCCAGACCAAAAAAACGGGGAGGCGGTCTGCTATTAGCATCCAAAAAAATTCTTGGTTTATCCCTTCACACAACCAACTCCTCCCCCTCTCTCGAATTTGCGGTCTTTAAATCTCCTCACCTGCAAATAGGTCTCATCTATGCTCCTCCAGGCCGTCTTGATTCTGACCCTTCTCCGTTAATAGAATGTATCGCCAAACACATCAACACAGATACTCCGGCCATACTGTTAGGAGACTTCAATCTTCACGTGGATGCTAAACCCCGCTCTTCCAACTGTGAAATTTTCATCAACACTCTGAACCTCATGGGCTTTCAACAGTTAATAAACGAACCCACCCATAAAGCAGGACACACCTTGGATCTAATCTTTATTAATCAATTTCTCTCCCTTTCGTCTCACTCAGTCTGCTTGCCAATCCCATGGTCTGATCACAAGTTAATTACCACTTCTTTAGCCATTTACCATCCAAGCCCTACAACCTCACAGAAAACATCGGTTCAATTCAGAAAATTTTGCAACCAGGAAACCCTCATCTCACATCTATCTGAAGAATTAAAACATCTCAACACAACAGACACCGACTCAGCCCTCACATCCTGGTCCTCTATAACAAATAAAGTGTCAGATCTGACTTGCCCTCTAGTCTCCAAAACCATCAACTGGAATAAAGAAAAGAAAAAACCATGATACATCCCAGAACTTAGACATTTAAAACGGGAACTTAGAAACAAAGAACTCATCTGGCGTAAAAACCCAACCATTGCCAACAGCTCAGCCTTCAAAACCATCATGCACTAATACAGGATCAACATTCTACAGACAAAGAGAGATTTTTACTCTCAAAAAATCCACCACTTCATTTATGACCCAAAAGCCCTTTTCTCCTTGGTCTCATCCCTCACCAAACTGCCCACTACCGTTATTCCGGATGAAAAAGCTGCTAACAAAGCTGAGGAACTTGCCAACTTCTTCAAGGAAAAAATATCTAACCTCCTGAACCTACTTCGGGACCTAAAGAAAAATCCTTCCCCCCATCATTTTCTCTCTGCATCTCCATCACAAGCCACAAGCTTGGAAGCCTTCGAACCAGCATCCTCTCTAGAAGTTGAAAACGTGCTCAAGAAACTTAAACCGGCTTCCCACCCCCTTGATTCAATTCCTGCTAATCTTCTTATTGCATGCTCCAAAGTTATTGCTAAGCCAATCGCTCAAATCATCAACGCTTCCCTAATTCAGGGCTTAGTGCCAACCCCACTCAAACTCACCATCCTGAAACCTCTTCTAGAAAAACCTAATCTCTCTCCAGAAAACCTAGCTAACTTTCGTCCAATAGCAAATCTCCCTTTTATAGCGAAAATACTTGAAAGAATAGTTAATCATCAACTCTCCAAATTTTTAAACGACAACAACATTCTTGCCTCGACGCAATTTGGCTTCCGTAAAGCCCGAAGCACTGAATCCCTTCTAATTTCTCTAACTGACAACATTCTGTTCAACCTTGAGAAAAAACAACCATGCCTTCTTATCCTCCTAGATCTATCAGCGACATTTGACACTGTAAACCATGAGATCCTTCTAGACCGACTAGCAGAGATTGGAATCAAAAACACCGCCCTCAATTGGTTTAAATCCTTCCTAAAAGACAGGTTTTACAAAGTCAAGATTAACAACAATGAGTCTCAACCTATCAGTTCCACTCTAGGCGTCCCTCAAGGATCCTCCTTATCTCCAACCTTATTCAACATTTATTTGCTCCCTCTTTGTCACCTACTATCTAATCTGAATCTAACCCACTACTTATACGCAGACGACGTCCAAATACTCATTCCAATTACTAAATCACTGCAAGAAACCCTTCATTTTTGGAATTCATGTTTTATTTCCATATCCAATCTCCTTGCTGATCTTTGCCTAATTCTCAATGCCAACAAAACTGAATTTCTCCTCATCACCCAGGATGGCAACTTCCAGCTCTCTAATACTCACCCAGTGGCACCACCTTCTTTATCTCCCCTAGTCATAAACCTAGGAGTTATCATGGATAACCAACTGAATTTCAAAAGCTTCATCAGCAACACCGTAAAAGAATGCTTCTTCAAACTTCAAGTATTAAAAAGACTCAGACCCTTACTTCACCCCCATGATTTCAGATCAGTTCTGCAAGTAATAATATTTTCAAAGATTGATTACTGCAATTCTCTTTTACTTGGTCTCCCATCTATTTCCCTAAAACCTCTCCAAATGCTACAAAATGCCACAGCTAGGATTCTAACTAAAGCAAACAAAAGGGACCACATTACACCAATTTTAAAGAATCTCCACTGGCTCCCGATAAAATATAGAATCCTCTGCAAAAAACATTTACAATCATCCACAAATCTATTTACAAAACCTCACCTCTTGACCTCAGGATCCCTTTGCAGCTATATTCATCCTCCCGTCCTTTGAGATCCGCACAAAAAGGCTCTCTAAAAATCCCTCCAATCAAAACATTTTCAAACAAAAGAGCCTTCTCCACAGCCGGCCCGAACCACTGGAACTCTCTCCCTTCAGACCTTAGGCTCGAACAATGCCCAATTACCTTCAAAAAAAGGCTCAAGACCTGGCTGTTCACCCAAACCTACGCATGACTTTGACTTTACTCTCTCCTACCCACCTGGACAATTCATTTTATCTCCCACTGCTTAATAATCCTAGATATAATTTTCAATTTTCTAGCCAACAATTGATCACATGTTACATTTGTGACCCTAATCCCGTGTATTTTGGTTCCTGTTATTTAAAATGATCTATTTCATAATGTGTTTAAAGTGAGTTATATCCTAGTTCTTCATTCCTTGTTCTCTGTAAGACTCTCGTTCAAGTCATATCTATTTATTTATTTATTTATTTTATTTATTTATAGATTCTTCTATACCGTGGTACGTAAAGATATACACCACGGTTTACAGTGAAACAATAAATTAGCAACAGGCTTTACATATAACAGCTGAAACAGAAAAACATATAACAGCAACAGGCTTTCATATCAATGTTGTATGTAAACCGAAGTGATTAGTAACATTGTTGCTAGAACCTTGGTATATATAAGTGTTAAATAAATAAATAAATATTTGTAAGTTGGCAGGGACTCCAGAAAGGACCTGACACATCTGAAGACAAAGGACTCACGGAAGCCAATCTTGTCTCCTTCCAGCCGGACCCCAAAGCAGTTATTGTAGTAGGGGTGTGCTTTCATTTGAAACAAAATAGGAAATTTCTTGGGATGTGCATTTGTTTAAAATGAATGGGATCCCATTTGTTTCTTTTGTGAGTCTCGGCAAATCCTATTTGTTTCATTTATTTTGTCCCCCATTGATTGCTATGGGCCACTGAAGTCTCTGGGCCATAGAGATCAATGGAAAGCAGATGTGAGTTAGTAAATCTATAGCAAGTTAGCAGCTAGCCCTTACCAGGGAGTCATGTGTAAGGCTGTGAGCTGTTGCCAAGGAGACCACAGCACACTGACAACATATGACAGTGATCCAGCCTATCACTGCTCTCCAGATCCAATGACACTGATTTTGAAGACTAAGCGTGAGATGTATTGTGCATTTCCTGTGTAGACATTGTTTTGGGAAGACACTATTACTTGCCATACACTTAATACCATCATAAGGGACTTGCTGCCACAGACTACCTTCCATTCCCCTAATACCACCATAGTGGACTTGCTGCCACATGCCTACCTGCCATAACCCTAATTCCTCCATAAGGGACTTGCTGCCAAATGCCTACCTGCCTTGTCCCTTATTCCACTATAGGGGACTTGCTGCCTCATTCCTACCCACCATACCCCTAATTCCACCATAGGGGACTTGCTGCCACTTGCCTACTTGCCATAATCCTAATACCATCATAGAGGATTTGCTGCCACCATGCCTACCTGCCATACCTCAAAAAATCAAGAAAACCAGAAAATGAAGACATGGAAGAGTCTGAGATCAGCTACAGAATATGGAAAAAGCCTACAAAAACCCTCAGTCATAAGGAGGAAATACAGGCACAAGAGAAACGATGCTGAGGAAAAACCATTTTGATGTTCAAAATGTGCTAAAAACTTCAGTAGGGAGAGAGAATGTATATAAGACCAGAAAATCAAGAAATTGAAGAGCCTGAGTTGTTGCGTTGGAGGTGGACTCTTGGGCTGAGGTGGGGTTGACGCAACCCGTAGGTAGGGAGCACTGGATGGCCGGCGCCATCTTTAAAAATGGTGCGGGCCATCCAGTGCTCCTACCATGTGACAGGAGCCGGCCAATGGCACAGATACCTTGTCACATGGTAAGGGCAAAGGGCCATCGGTGCCATTTTGATTAGTGACAGCCAACGGCCCGGGAGCGGGAGATCGCTCCCGGGACCCCCACTGGACCACCAGGTACCCGTAAAATGTTTTTGGGGGGGGGTCGGGAGGGTGGGGGAAGCAAAGGGATTAGTTTTAAAGGGTCGGGGTGGGTTTAGGGGTTATTTTTGTGTGCCGTTTTTCCCGCCCTCCCCCAAAACGATAAGAGAACCCCCACGATCAATATCGTGGGGTTTTCCTATCGTTTCGGAGGAGCCCCCGATTTCTGACGATTTTGAAAATATCGACGATATTTTCAATCGTCCGAAGCCCGATTCACATCCCTAGTGCCGGGGCCGGCAGGACTTAGGTGGGCCTCGAGGTGAAAGTCGGTTCAGCCCAGAGACAGCAGGTGAAAGATGGTACAGTCTTACTCTGGACAGGGTAGTGTCCTGGAAACTTGAGCGCCAATGGAACAGAGGCAGACAGGGGGCACTCAAGCAAGAGCAGGCTGAAGCCTGAATAAACTTGTGTCCGTCGGTTGCAAACGGCTGCAACCGCTTTGCCTTACCTCTTTTCTACCCTTTTCCTCCTCCTTGGGCAAGATGGCTGTCTCTGGTGCCGAGTGCCGAAACCCTCGGTGTCACCAACTCAGCATGGTGTTCCAGTCCGCCATGCTCCTTCCTGTGGCCTCCTAGGGTGCGCGCGCGCACGTTGCCTACGCTCAAATACACTTCATGGCGGGAACCTCGGGGGCGTCCCCACCGCATGACGCCGATACCTCCGGGTATTTAAAGCCTCCACTATGCTACCAGCTTCGAGTTAGCAAGGACTTCAGTTCAAGCTTCTCTGACCACTCTAAGCTGCCCGCTTAGACGCCTCGCTACCCTCCGGGGATCTCACTCCTTACGAAGCTCTAGACACCTGCTCCTCGGGGGTCTCTCACTTCCAACCACCCTTCAGGGTTTTTACTAACTAGACAACCTCTCCTCAGGGGTCTATCTCTCTTTCTATTATTCAGGATTCTGGACTTCAGGTACTCGCTCCTCGAGGGCCTACCAGTCTGTGTGTCCTGTACCTCGGACCTTTGGTCCCACCATCTTCATCACCAGGAAGACGCTGTACTACACTCCTGTGAGTACCTCTACAATCCAGTGCTCCAACTCCACCCATCAGGCTCTGCCTTGCCCACACTGCGGGTTGCTAGCTATCTTGGACATTTGGGTGAGACTTCTACAACTGAGACTGTTTGAACGTATAGGCGCCTTGCAGACTTCAGTGCCTTTCCTTCCTGCATCCTATCTTCTAACCTTTGCAGTATAATAAAGCTTTCCACTTTCAAGTGTCTGCTGTCTGAGGTTAGCCTATCGCTGTGGTGCCCCACAGGGCCTCTCCCCATGGGAGGAGTCATCTTCACAGCGACCAAGGGTCCTCAATGCCACAAACACAACAAAACCACCTCCAGGGAGTAAGCTGAAGAGGCGTCAAAGAGCAGGCTTGAGTCAGGGCTGGCGGAAATCCGAATGCAGTGGCAAACAAGGCTGAGGTCTGATCACGGAGATATTCAATAGCGTAGTCAGGTGAAGCGGAGGTCTGGATCTGAAGATAGGCAATAGCATAGTCAGGCGAAGCGGAGGTCAGGGTCTGGAGATAGGCAATAGTGTAGTCAGGCGAAGTGGCAATCTGGGTCTGGAGAGAGTCAATGGCAAAGTCAGGTGAAGCAGAGGTCCGGGCTTGGAGAGAATCAATGGCGAAGTCAGGCAAAGCAGAGTCAAAGTCCATGTAGTCAATCTGAGGGATGAAGCAAGGATAGGAGCAAGGAAACTGGAACCAGGAACAGGAATGCAAGAAGTGAGACGAATCTTTAGGAAGCAACGAGTACTTGACCAGCGAGGAGTCCTGTTGCAAAGGCGGAGCGGAGCCTGAGCTTAAATACTGTAGCAACATTGACGTCATCATCCTGGGCCGCAGCCAGGTTCCAGCCGTGGTCCCAAATTAAAGATCAGTGATGCGCACGCACCTAGGGAGGGGTGAGGCGTGAGTAGCAGCGTCTCTCCACGGGCCACGCAGAGAGGCCCGATGAGAAGTGGTAGCAGGACTGAGAATGCCAGGGACTGCAGCAAGGCCGGAGGCACCGGGGGAGGCCCGAGGGCGAAGCTGACGGCCCCCCGCTGCCAGCGAGGAGGAACCGGAAGCTGGAGTCTCTAAAGAAAGGTGAAGGGGCCATGCCGCAGGTCTGCCACGGACGGTATGCATAACATGAGTTCTGCTACAGAATATGGGAAATGCTTTTTTGATAAAACAAACCTCACAACTTACCAGGAAAACCACACTGGTTAGAAAGTGAAACCAAATGCATATTCTGAACGTGATGAACGTTTCATTCAAAAAAGCCTATTTCATAAGAAACCCTTACAACTCCACCCAGTAGCAAGATCAGGCTCAAGTAGAAAATGTAATAAAAGGTTATGTCATGAAAATGATACTTATCAGTTGATTCTCTTGCACTAAACCTGACAAGTGGCAAATGCTTCAACAAAATGACTGACATCTCCCAAACCACTCTGCCTTGCTGCTATACCCCTCATGCTATATCTTGGGACTCTCTATGACACTTAATCATGCTGACATACTCAGACTTTATACTTTGGGGCACCTTCTGCCACTATCTTGCTGCCATATCCTAGACCTTGCACCTTAATGTGTTCATGCCACTCTGAACCTCTCATATTGCCTGATATATTGATACCACTTTTTGTGCTGCTTGGCCCCTTTATCATTGGCTTGGAGGTTTTCATGCCACCTTTTCTGCTTTGTTCCCCCTTTCAATGTGTCTTAGAATGCTGATGCCACTTTTGGTACCACTTTGCCTCTTGTGCTGCCTTCAGGGTTTATGACACTGTTGTGATGCCTTCTTTTGAAGCCTTGGGGCTGTTCTTCCTACTCTAGCTTTTTTCTTTGTTTGTTATACTGGGGTATTTTGTCCCCAGAACAGAAATGTGAAAAAGTAAACAAATACAAGTTTCTCCTGTTATGACACCTGTTTTCTGTCTGTCCATTATTAAAGAAACTGGAGTTGGACGTGACTAATCCCTCCAGTTTTCGCTGTCTCACCTCTTTCTTTTCTGGCAAAAATAATTGAAAATGTTGTTTTGAAACAGCTCAACGATTTTTTACAAGAGTATCAAGTGCTGGACCAGTTTTCAGTTTGGATTCCATAAGGATGTAAATATTGAGATCTTACTTTTTCCTAGCAGTGATATATTCAGGAGGGGTTTTGATGTTAGGCAAGGTTTTGTTTTGGCCCTTTTGGATTTCTCTGCAGCCTTTGATGCTCTTGACTATCGTACTTTCCTATACAGGTTATGTGAATGTGGAATCTCCAGCACCGTTTTAAGTTGGTTTAGATCATACCTTTCGGATAGATTCCATAAAGTATCCATTGGGTCTGTTTGTTCACATTAGCACCCAATAACAACCTTGTCGGCCATGCTTTTCAGTGTCTACTTGGTCCTTTTCTGTAAGCTATTGGCTGGGCTGTGTATGGGATGATACCATATTTATGCGGATAAATTTTTTTCATTCCCATGACCTCTTCTCGGTCTTCCACTTTTGGCTCATTATTTGTTTGTCTTTCTACCATTAAGCAATGTCTAACCTCGAATGAGACAAAAACAGAGGCCATGGTGCAGTGGAAGCATTCCAGGTCCAAATTTACTGTTTCTGAGATTCCATCAAGTTTTAACTTTGAAAATACTGAAATCCCAGAAGTCACTCAAGTTAAAAGTCTTAGAGTTTTCTAGACAGGGAGCTTTCTATGTCAGTGCAGATTAAACCTGATAATGAGGGCACATATTTCCCCTATAGCAGTTGAAATGAGAGTTAGGTACAAGGTAGCCTGTCTGGTCTTCAAAATGACTTTACCATGGCTTAATTCAATTTACATACAAAGAAACCCATCAAGATCATTGAGATCCTCCCAAAGAGATTTGCTGGAGCTCCCCTCAATGCGTGGCTTGCATCTGGTACAGACTCGGGAGAGATCATTTTCTGTTGCTGCTCCTGAACTGTGGAACACCTTAGCAGCAGAATTGCAATTAACAACTTATATAATTTAAAAAGCAGCTGAAAACTTTTTTTTTTTTTTTTTATTTGTAATGGTCTTTTCTGACCGTGGTTGTGTTAATTAAAATTGTGAAAATAATAATAATCCTGAAGCCCAGAGCTGTGTGATGCCTTTGTTTTAATTTGCCTGTGCCACTTTAAATTGTGAAGATTCTTATATTCTGACAGAGCTGTACGTGTCTTCGTTTAATTTTGTTTATATTGTGATTGCTTAATTTTATGAATGTGTTTTTGTAAGCAGCTCAGAGATATTGTGATTGGGCGGCATATAAATGTTTTAAAGAAATAAATACCCTTTCATAATCCCAGCCTGCTTCTCCCACCTGTTTTTTTTTTATTGATTATTCTGGGGTGGTTTGTCCACAAATTGTATTTGACCAATGATAATTTTAGGCCACACTGTGCCAACCGATCAAGTATATTGAGTAGCCTTTCTTCATGCTCCTCTAGGGTTTTCACAAAGACTATCAGATTATCCAAGTATACTAGCACTTCTAATAGAGGCATGTCCCCCACAGCCTTCTCCATTAACCTTTGAAATGTAGCTTGTGGTTTTATCCTTAACAACCTCGCTCATGGGTATTTGGTAATACCCACTGCGTAGGTCCAGGACAGAGAACCATTGACTTCCAGGCAGAGTCAAGGGCATCCTCAACTCTTGGTGTAGTAGTCAGGTGTGGTTCTGGAATTTAGGGTACGGTAATCAACACACAGACGTACCGTCCCATCCTTTTTCCTAACAATTACAATGGGGGAGGCATAAGGACTATGTGATTCAGCGATAATCCCTGCCTGCCTGAGCTCCACCAGATGTCTTTTCACATCACCTAAGTCAGATGGGGCTATTCTCCTTGATCTTTCCTGAAATGGGGTGTCATCTGTAAGACGTATGTGGTGTTCTACACCCTTTGCACACCCCCACATCCCACTGAGACCACGAGAACAAGCTAGCATGTTGTGCTAATTTTTGCTGTAGTCTGGCCTTCCAAGATAGGGGAATCGGGGAGTACCCAAACTGGAAAACACTCGGGTCAGTAGTCTGGGTACACAACCCTTTAGGTTCTGCTTTCTGCATAGCCTCCATTCAGCTCACTGTGGCCACTCAGACCCCTGGGGGTAACTGGACAGAGTGCTTCTTAGACTCATTCTTCAGCCTAACACTTTCTGTGCCCATTCCCATCTAGAGTTAGTAAACCATTCTGCACCTGTAACTCTGCAGGCAATCGGTCCTCTGCTGGGGCCTCAGTTATCACTGTGCTGTGTGCAAAGGTGGCATTGACTGTCAAGGGTTTGGTTTTTGTTTTTTTAACTCCTTCACGCCTTCTGGGGGTATTTCAATAGGGGTTTTGCTCCTTTGCCGTATCTCCCCCTCTAAATCCAGCACCTCACTTTTGTGCTGTCCCCCTATAAAGTATGCTTGTAACAACATTGCATCTGGGGAGGGATGAAAGTCTTGGCCACCCATGGCCTCTGGGCATGCCTGTGCCAATTGGTCAAACGTGTGAATTGGAACCTAATAGTACTGGGATATGGGTTCCAAACTGGGAATATGGACTCAGCAGCATCAAAGCTTCTAGCTGCTGGGCTCCCCCAGTAAGGTGTTAAGGAAACTCCACTGTCACCACTATATAGCCCTCATAGGGACAACTATGGTTATTTATGCCCCTCAGCTCCAATCCCTGCAATGATTGGCGTGGGAATTGTGACAACCTAGCATAATAGAAGCTCCGGTATACAAGGAAGACTTGGGACCCACTATCCAATAAGGCCTGGGTGGCTACACTTTCAATTTGGATTGGGACAGTTGTTTTGGCTCCCACTAACCCTTCTGACATAGAACCTCCTGCCCAATTGGATGGATTCTGGGGTGATTGACCATTATCAACGACTCCTAGGTGCTCTCCCCCTCTGGATCCTCCATAGTTCCTCTGATTTTGGGAGATCCCCACCATTCCCCGTGTGGCAGGGGAAACCTACATTTTTTCTTATAGTGCCCTGGCTTCCCACACCTGTATTATGGGAGAAATTATTTGTGAATATCGACTCCTAACCTGGATACACTCTGACCAGGGAAGGGATTTTGAAAGCAGCCTCATTAAAGAGATGTCGCAGGTGGCTGGCATTAGGAAGTCACACACCTCTCCTTTTCATCCCAAGGGAGATCCCCAGCTTGAGAGGTTTAACAGGACACTTCTAAACATGATGGGGCATTGAAGCCAGCTCAAAAGAGGAACTGCTGCCAGTATGCAGTTCCTCAAAAGAGGAACTGCAGCCAGTATGCAGCCTTGTTTTACGCTCCCTGTTTAATGTAACTTTACTTTCTACCTAGATGTTAATTGGTTTCCCCTCAGTTATATTGTAAACCGGTACGATAAGACCTGGTCTTGAGTATCGGTATAGTAAAAGAAATTAAATAAATAAATAAAATAAATGTGAGCTATTTAGTGCATGCTTGTTTCTGCCTCGCAGCCAGGGCCTCTGCCGACCGCTCCACGTGATTGGCGTAGACCCATCGGGGTCAGGAGCCACCGCGACTGCCTCGCTCGTCCCCCAGAACAGCCTCTTCGAGCCGGATTCCTTGACCGGACCCAAGGCCCACCCACCCTCCAACGTCACCGTCAGCGACCAGGATAGCCCTTAAAGTAAGGCGCCGACCTCAGGCGTCGTGCGGCTGGCGTTGCGTGCCAAAAGGTACACGACCAAGGAGCTAGCCCCTTGACGCGCCCCTTTGCGCAGCCCCTGAAGCTGCACCACCTCTCTCTCTCCCTTCCCTCAGCCTCTTTCTTTCTGTTAGTAACTGCCCTAAATTTTTCCCCTGCAAGAACGTTGCACCCTCACTCACCGCCTAATTGTCCTTCCCCCACCTCATTTTTCCTCCTTGCATCTCAATCCCCTCTCTTTTTTATTTCTGCCACCCCCTACCACTTGTTCTCATCCTCACTATATTTCCCCTACCAACAGTCCCTCCTCAGTCTGCACACCTCCCCCATCAGCCAAACATTTTAGCATGCCCTATTCCTATACTCAAACATCTTTCTCATAAATACAGAAAACCTCTTTTAACCATTCCTACCTCTCTCCCAAGATCACTGTTACCAATCATGTTATCCCCTCTCACACAGTTTCTCGGCCTCACAGCTTTCTCCCTTATTCTCTTCAACTCCCAATCCCTAGTTAAAAAGACTCCCATCCTTAATGACATCCTGCTGGACTGCAAACCCGACATCTGTGCCATAACTGAAACTTGTCTCAAGCAAACAGATCTAGTCCTCTTAAACCAATTCCCCACACACTTATACGACATCATCTGTGTACAAACCAACTCCTCACACACTTATATGACATCATCTGTGTACAATTCTGGTCACCGCATCTCAAAAAAGATATAATTGCGATGGAGAAGGTACAGAGAAGGGCTACCAAAATGATAGGGGGAATGGAACAGCTCCTCTATGAGGAAAGACTAAAGAGGTTAGGACTTTTCAGCTTGGAGAAGAGACGGCTGAGGGGGGATATGACAGAGGTGTTTAATTGTGCGTTGAGTAAAAAAGAACTTTCTCTGATTAGTTTTAAATGTGCCCCATGCTAACTTCATGGAGTGCCCCCTAGTCTTTCTACTATCCGAAAGAGTAAATAACCGATTCACATCTACTCGTTCTAGACCTCTCATGATTTTAAACACCTCTATCATATCCCCCCTCAGTCGTCTCTTCTCCAAGCTGAAAAGTCCTAACCTCTTTAGTCTTTCCTCGTAGGGGAGTTGTTCCATTCCCCTTATCATTTTGGTAGCCCTTCTCTGTACCTTCTCCATCGCAATTATATCTTTTTTGAGATGCGGCGACCAGAATTGTACACAGTATTCAAGGTACAGTCTCACCATGGAGCGATACAGAGGCATTATGACATTTTCCGTTTTATTCACCATTCCCTTTCTAATACTTCCCAGCATTCTGTTTGCTTTTCTGACTGCCGCAGCATACTGAACTGACGATTTCAATGTGTTATCCACTATGACACCTAGATCTCTTTCTTGGGTTGTAGCACCTAATATGGAACCCAACATTGTGTAATTATAGCATGGGGTTTTTTTCCCTATATGCATCACCTTGCACATATCCACATTAAATTTCATCTGCCATTTGGATGCCCAATTTTCCAGTCTCACAAGGTCTTCCTGCAATTTATCACAATCTGCTTGTGATTTAACTACTCTGAACAATTTTGTGTCATCTGCAAATTATCTCACTCGTCGTATTTCTTTCCAGATCATTTATAAATATATTAACAAGTAAGGGTCCCAATACAGATCCCTGAGGCACTCCACTGACCACTCCCTTCCACTGAGAAAATTGTCCATTTAATCCTACTCTGTTTCCTGTCTTTTAGCCAGTTTGCAATCCACGAAAGGACATCGCCACCTATCCCATGACTTTTTACTTTTCCTAGAAGCCTCTCATGAGGAACTTTGTCAAACGCCTTCTGAAAATCCAAGTATACTATATCTACCGGTTCACCTTTATCCACATGTTTATTAACTCCTTCAAAAAAGTAAAGCAGATTTGTGAGGCAAGACTTGCCCTGGGTAAAGCCATGCTGATTTTGTTCCAGTAAACCATGTCTTTCTATATGTTCTGTGATTTTGATGTTTAGAACACTTTCCACTATGTTTCCTGGCACTGAAGTCAGGCTAACCAGTCTGTAGTTTCCCGGATCACCCCTGGAGCCCTTTTAAAATATTGGGGTTACATTTGCTATCCTCCAGTCTTCAGGTACAATGGATGATTTTAATGATAAGTTACAAATTTTTACTAATAGGTCTGAAATTTCATTTTTTAGTTCCTTCAGAACTCTGGGGTGTATACCATCCGGTCCGGGTGATTTACTACTCTTCAGTTTGTCAATCAGGCCTACCACATCTTCTAGGTTCACCGTAATTTGATTCAGTCCATCTGAATCATTACCCATGAAAACCTTCTCCATTACGGGTACTTCCCCACATCCTCTTCAGTAAACACGACGCAAAAAAATCATTTAATCTTTCTGCGATGGCCTTATCTTCTCTATGTGCCCCTTTAACCCCTCGATCATCTAACAGTCCAACTGACTCCCTCACAGGCTTTCTGCTTCGGATATATTTTAAAAAGTTTTTACTGTGAGTTTTTGCCTCTACAGCCAACTTCTTTTCAAATTCTCTCTTAGCCTGTCTTATCAATGTCTTACATTTAACTTGCCAATGTTTATGCTTTATCCTATTTTCTTCTGTTGGATCCTTCTTCCAATTTTTGAATGAAGATCACTATTGCCAAGCGGCCCCACCACGTTACCTCTCTCACCAAGTCCTGTGCTCCACTGAGAATTAGATCTAAAATTGCTCCCTCTCTCGTCTGTTCCTGAACCAATTGCTCCATAAAGCTATCATTTATTCCATCCAGGAATGTTATCTCTCTAGCGTGACCCGATAATACATTTACCCAGTCAATATTGGGGTAATTGAAGTCTGAAGAACAATAGTGCAAGAAAAAGTCCACCAAACATTTCAAATGATGTTTTGTTTATTTCAAAAGTGTTACACTGGCAACTCCACTAATAACAACAATGGATTGTCAAAATCCCCCGATACGGTCCCGTGTTTCGCTGTGGCTGCATCGGGAGGGACCAGGTATTTCAAAAGAATCTGCAAAAAAATATACATACAAATAGTGGAACGAAAAAGGGAAAGGCTACTATACTTCAAACAATAATATAAACACATACCTTTTGTATCAATCAAGGAGCGCGAACGCCCACATAGGTGACAGACATTTGAAGAGAAAAGGCGCGAAACGGGAATCCATCGCGAGATTCAGATTAACCAAATCACAACAGAGAACCATGTCACTCACTCAACCAAACAGATACCACTCAATCTCTTTGTTCAGACCTTTCGGGCTAACAGTATCAAGAGTATATATCCATCTCTGTTCTCTTCGACCCAGCACTTCGGTAAAGTCACCCCCCCCCCCCCCGGGGTGGGCAGGTGACTACCTCCAATACAGAGAAGAAGAGATCAGAGATGGAATGTCTGCTGTGAGACCAATGAGCTACCAAGGGTTCATCTACTCTTTGATGCCAAATATTCGAACAGTGCTCGATCATCCGTGTTTTCACCATCCTAATAGTCTTACCCACGTACAAGAGAGGACAAGGGCACTTTACTATATAAACGACACCTTTAGTAATACAGTCAGTTAGATCGTAGTTGAAAAGTGCGTCCAGTAACTGGGTGTTCAAAAGATGAAATTGTCCCCGTATGACTACACATGGTACAGTGCCCGCAAGGTCTATGAGTCCCTCCCAAACTTGACGCTTTAACAATGCTAGGAAATACAGTGTGAGCCAGCTGGTCGCGGATATTTCTACCCCTCCGAAATGTAAACCGCAGGGGACCATGAAAAAGATTAGACAGTGATAGCGCGTTCCAATGCCTCCGGATCATATCGGCTACTGATTTGCTCAAAATAGAGAATGGGAGAATGCAGTTGTTGTACCCCTTGTCCGATCCAGAGGGGGGAAGAAAAAGCCAGTCCCGATTAGTGTATAAGGCTCGTTTAAACGCTCTCTTAATCACTTCATGACGGATAACCTCTTTCCATAAACTGAGCAGTCATAACCTGGGCTTGAATCAAAAAATCAGATCGAGATGAACACAAGCAGCGAAGTCTTAAAAACTGGCCGGTTGGGATGTTATCCCGCAAAGCCTTTGGGTGACAGCTATTATATGACAACAACGTATTGCGGTCCATGTCTTTTCGAAATAAAGTGGTCGCAAACTTATCCCCCTCCACTGAAATTAAAATATCCAAAAAGGAAATTTGAGTCGAATGAATACAAAAATTAAATTGCAGATGACAACTCAATGCATTCAACCAATCTATGAACAAGTAGAATTGTAGGTCAGTGCCCACCCAAATCACAAACACATCATCAATGAAACATAACCATAGATGTATAAAACAGTACCACTCAGATGAATAAATGAAAGAAGATTCAAAATGATCCATGTAAAGGCACGCCAAACTGGGGGCCATAGTGGCCCCCATGGCTGTGCCTTTTATTTGTTGGTAATAAGTCTCATCAAACCGAAAAAAGTTTTTCGTGAGGGCTAATTCCGATAGCTGTACCAAAAAGGATGTGGAGACTCGGTGGGGAGCCGGACGCGAGTTCAAAACATCCTCTATACGTGCCTATACATGGATCATTTTGAATCTTCTTTCATTTATTCATCTGAGTGGTACTGTTTTATACATCTGTTTGGTTGAGTGAGTGACATGGTGCTCTGTTGTGATTGGTTAATCTGAATCTTGCGATGGATTCCTGTTTCGCGCCTTTTCTCTTCTTTAAATGTCTGTCACCTATGTGGGCGTTCGCGCTCCTTGATTGATACAAAAGGTATGTGCTTATATTATTGTTTGAAGTATAGTAGCCTTTTCCTTTTTCGTTCCACTATTTGTATGTATATTTTTTTGCAGATTCTTTTGAAATACCTGGTCCCTCCCGATGCAGCCACAGCGAAACACGGGACCGTGTCGGGGGACTTTGACAATCCATTGTTATTAGTGGAGTTGCCAGTGTAACACTTTTGAAATAAACAAAACATCATTTGAAATATTTAGTGGAACTTGGACATTTTCTTGCACTATTGTTCTTCAGTACTTGCTTAAGTGCAAGGTGTTGCTTCGTTGGATTTCTGGGTAATTGAAGTCTCCCATTATTACCGCACTACCAATTTGGTTAGCTTCCCTAATTTCTCCTAGTATTTCACTGTCCGTCTCACCATCTTGACCAGGTGGACGGTAGTATACCCCTATCACTATAGTTTTCCCCCGACACAACACGGATTTCTACCCATAATATGATCAAATTTGATTTAATGACTGGAAGAGGAACAGTGTGCAAATCCAAGGCTCTCGTGCTAAACTTTCAAAAGGGAAACTTTGATAAAATGAGAAAAATTGTTAGAAAAAAAACTGAAAGGAGCAGCTACAAAAGTAAAAAATGTCCAAGAGGCGTGGTCATTGTTAAAAAATACCATTCTAGAAGCACAGTCCAGATGTATTCCACACATTAAGAAAGGTGGAAAGAAGGCAAAACGATTACCGGCATGGTTAAAAGGGGAGGTGAAAGAAGCTATTTTAGCCAAAATGACTCCCCAGGCCAACACCACCTACCAGCCCAGTTGCATCTTTTCACATGGGTGACAATTGGGAAAAAACGTGGAGGATAATAATAACACTTGATTAAGTGGGAACTCAAGAGGTCACCTCTATTCTATATAGTGGTATACTGTGGGGACCAACAACTCCAAATTGACAAATATTAAATGTTCTTGTTACCTTGTAGAAATGCATATAGTTATGTGGCCTGAGACTATTAACTACAACTAGATAGGATGTCAAACAGCACACCTATTAGCAATATACATAGGGCCTTATTTTCTAAGGCTATCGCAGGCTTGCTCTAACAGCGCAAGCCTGCGATAGCTAATGTAGGTAGCGTACGCCTGCGCTACCTACATCGGGGCGGAGTCAGCCCCAGAAGAGGAGGAGTCGGGGTGTCACCGGGGCCGACTCTGCGATGATGGCGCGGACAGCGAAAAGGTAAGGGCCTTTTCGTTGCCTATTTCGCGCCCAATAACTACACTTTCTATGGTAGAGTTATTGGGCGCGATGCCGACAGCGATCGCAATGCAGAGATGCGATCGCTGCCGGCTAGTGCAGGACTGCCCCCCCCCCCCCCCCCCGTTTCGGCCCCCCGCCCCTCATTACCGCATTTTTCTAAAGTATCGCAGGCCTGCGATACTTTAGAAAATGAGGCCCATAGTCATGTAGAAATGTATATGCTTGTATAATCTAATAAACCTGTATGTATTTGTACATACTGCCAGCATTGTTCTCAGTCCCATTTGTATAATCTAATAAACCTGTATATATCTGTACATACTGCCAGCCTTGTTCTCAGTCCCATTTGTATAATCTAATAAACCTGTATATATCTGTACATACTGCCAGCATTGTTCTCAGTCCCATTTGTATAATCTAATAAGCCTGTATATATCTGTACATACTGCCAGCCTTGTTCTCAGTCCCATTTGTATAATCTAATAAACCTGTATATATTTGTACATACTGCCAGCCTTGTTCTCAGTCCCATTTGTATAGTCTAATAAGCCTGTATATATTTGTACACACTGCCAGCATTGTTCTCAGTCCCATTTGTATAATCTAATAAACCTGTATATATCTGTACATACTGCCAGCATTGTTCTCAGTCCCATTTGTATAATCTAATAAACCTGTATATATTTGTACATACTGCCAGCCTTGTTCACAGTCCCATTTGTATAATCTAATAAACCTGTATATATTTGTACATACTGCCAGCCTTGTTCACAGTCCCATTTGTATAATCTAATAAACCTGTATATATTTGTACATACTGCCAGCCTTGTTCTCAGTCCCATTTGTATAATCTAATAAACCTGTATATATTTGTACATACTGCCAGCCTTGTTCACAGTCCCATTTGTATAATCTAATAAACCTGTATATATTTGTACATACTGCCAGCCTTGTTCTCAGTCCCATTTGTATAATCTAATAAACCTGTATATATTTGTACATACTGCCAGCCTTGTTCACGGTCCCATTTGTATAATCTAATAAACCTGTATATATTTGTACATACTGCCAGCCTTGTTCTCAGTCCCATTTGTATAATCTAATAAACCTGTATATATTTGTACATACTGCCAGCCTTGTTCACGGTCCCATTTGTATAATCTAATAAACCTGTATATATTTGTACATACTGCCAGCCTTGTTCTCGGTCCCATTTGTATAATCTAATAAACCTGTATATATTTGTACATACTGCCAGCCTTGTTCACGGTCCCATTTGTATAATCTAATAAACCTGTATATATTTGTACATACTGCCAGCCTTGTTCACGGTCCCATTTGTATAATCTAATAAACCTGTATATATCTGTACATACTGCCAGCATTGTTCTCGGTCCCATTTGTATAATCTAATAAACCTGTATATATCTGTACATACTGCCAGCATTGTTCTCAGTCCCATTTGTATAATCTAATAAACCTGTATATATTTGTACATACTGCCAGCCTTGTTCACGGTCCCATTTGTATAATCTAATAAACCTGTATATATTTGTACATACTGCCAGCCTTGTTCACGGTCCCATTTGTATAATCTAATAAACCTGTATATATCTGTACATACTGCCAGCATTGTTCTCGGTCCCATTTGTATAATCTAATAAACCTGTATATATCTGTACATACTGCCAGCATTGTTCTCAGTCCCATTTGTATAATCTAATAAACCTGTATATATCTGTACATACTGCCAGCCTTGTTCACGGTCCCATTTGTATAATCTAATAAACCTGTATATATCTGTACATACTGCCAGCATTGTTCTCAGTCCCATTTGTATAATCTAATAAACCTGTATATATCTGTACATACTGCCAGCATTGTTCACGGTCCCATTTGTATAATCTAATAAACCTGTATATATTTGTACATACTGCCAGCCTTGTTCACAGTCCCATTTGTATAATCTAATAAACCTGTATATATTTGTACATACTGCCAGCCTTGTTCACGGTCCCATTTGTATAATCTAATAAACCTGTATATATCTGTACATACTGCCAGCATTGTTCTCAGTCCCATTTGTATAATCTAATAAACCTGTATATATCTGTACATACTGCCAGCATTGTTCTCAGTCCCATTTGTATAGTCTAATAAACCTGTATATATCTGTACATACTGCCAGCCTTGTTCTCAGTCCCATTTGTATAATCTAATAAACCTGTATATATCTGTACATACTGCCAGCATTGTTCTCAGTCCCATTTGTATAATCTAATAAACCTGTATATATTTGTACATACTGCCAGCCTTGTTCTCAGTCCCATTGTATAATCTAATAAACCTGTATATATTTGTACATACTGCCAGCCTTGTTCTCAGTCCCATTTGTATAATCTAATAAACCTGTATATATCTGTACATACTGCCAGCCTTGTTCTCAGTCCCATTTGTATAATCTAATAAACCTGTATATATTTGTACATACTGCCAGCCTTGTTCTCAGTCCCATTTGTATAATCTAATAAACCTGTATATATCTGTACATACTGCCAGCCTTGTTCACAGTCCCATTTGTATAATCTAATAAACCTGTATATATTTGTACATACTGCCAGCCTTGTTCTCAGTCCCATTTGTATAATCTAATAAACCTGTATATATCTGTACATACTGCCAGCCTTGTTCTCAGTCCCATTTGTATAATCTAATAAACCTGTATATATTTGTACATACTGCCAGCCTTGTTCTCAGTCCCATTTGTATAATCTAATAAACCTGTATATATCTGTACATACTGCCAGCCTTGTTCTCAGTCCCATTTGTATAATCTAATAAACCTGTATATATCTGTACATACTGCCAGCCTTGTTCTCAGTCCCATTTGTATAATCTAATAAACCTGTATATATCTGTACATACTGCCAGCCTTGTTCTCAGTCCCATTTGTATAATCTAATAAACCTGTATATATTTGTACATACTGCCAGCCTTGTTCTCAGTCCCATTTGTATAATCTAATAAACCTGTATATATCTGTACATACTGCCAGCCTTGTTCTCAGTCCCATTTGTATAATCTAATAAACCTGTATATATCTGTACATACTGCCAGCCTTGTTCTCAGTCCCATTTGTATAATCTAATAAACCTGTATATATCTGTACATACTGCCAGCCTTGTTCTCAGTCCCATTTGTATAATCTAATAAGCCTGTATATATTTGTACATACTGCCAGCCTTGTTCACAGTCCCATTTGTATAATCTAATAAACCTGTATATATTTGTACATACTGCCAGCCTTGTTCTCAGTCCCATTTGTATAATCTAATAAACCTGTATATATTTGTACATACTGCCAGCATTGTTCTCAGTCCCATTTGTATAATCTAATAAGCCTGTATATATCTGTACATACTGCCAGCATTGTTCTCAGTCCCATTTGTATAATCTAATAAACCTGTATATATCTGTACATACTGCCAGCATTGTTCTCAGTCCCATTTGTATAATCTAATAAACCTGTATATATTTGTACACACTGCCAGCATTGTTCTCAGTCCCATTTGTATAATCTAATAAACCTGTATATATCTGTACATACTGCCAGCCTTGTTCTCAGTCCCATTTGTATAATCTAATAAACCTGTATATATCTGTACATACTGCCAGCCTTGTTCTCAGTCCCATTTGTATAATCTAATAAACCTGTATATATTTGTACATACTGCCAGCCTTGTTCACAGTCC
This sequence comes from Rhinatrema bivittatum, assembly GCF_901001135.1. NCBI lineage: Eukaryota > Metazoa > Chordata > Amphibia > Gymnophiona > Rhinatrematidae > Rhinatrema > Rhinatrema bivittatum. Next base: position 16,777,460 of record NC_042620.1, read on the forward strand.
CATTTGTATAATCTAATAAACCTGTATATATTTGTACATACTGCCAGCCTTGTTCTCAGTCCCATTTGTATAATCTAATAAACCTGTATATATTTGTACATACTGCCAGCCTTGTTCTCAGTCCCATTTGTATAATCTAATAAACCTGTATATATTTGTACATACTGCCAGCATTGTTCTCAGTCCCATTTGTATAATCTAATAAACCTGTATATATTTGTACATACTGCCAGCCTTGTTCTCAGTCCCATTTGTATAATCTAATAAACCTGTATATATCTGTACATACTGCCAGCATTGTTCTCAGTCCCATTTGTATAATCTAATAAACCTGTATATATTTGTACATACTGCCAGCATTGTTCTCAGTCCCATTTGTATAATCTAATAAACCTGTATATATTTGTACATACTGCCAGCCTTGTTCACAGTCCCATTTGTATAATCTAATAAACCTGTATATATTTGTACATACTGCCAGCCTTGTTCTCAGTCCCATTTGTATAATCTAATAAACCTGTATATATTTGTACATACTGCCAGCCTTGTTCTCAGTCCCATTTGTATAATCTAATAAACCTGTATATATCTGTACATACTGCCAGCCTTGTTCTCAGTCCCATTTGTATAATCTAATAAACCTGTATATATTTGTACATACTGCCAGCATTGTTCTCAGTCCCATTTGTATAATCTAATAAACCTGTATATATTTGTACATACTGCCAGCCTTGTTCACAGTCCCATTTGTATAATCTAATAAACCTGTATATATTTGTACATACTGCCAGCCTTGTTCTCAGTCCCATTTGTATAATCTAATAAACCTGTATATATTTGTACATACTGCCAGCCTTGTTCTCAGTCCCATTTGTATAATCTAATAAACCTGTATATATCTGTACATACTGCCAGCCTTGTTCACAGTCCCATTTGTATAATCTAATAAACCTGTATATATTTGTACATACTGCCAGCCTTGTTCTCAGTCCCATTTGTATAATCTAATAAACCTGTATATATTTGTACATACTGCCAGCCTTGTTCTCAGTCCCATTTGTATAATCTAATAAACCTGTATATATTTGTACATACTGCCAGCCTTGTTCTCAGTCCCATTTGTATAATCTAATAAACCTGTATATATCTGTACATACTGCCAGCCTTGTTCTCAGTCCCATTTGTATAATCTAATAAACCTGTATATATTTGTACACACTGCCAGCATTGTTCTCAGTCCCATTTGTATAATCTAATAAACCTGTATATATTTGTACATACTGCCAGCCTTGTTCTCAGTCCCATTTGTATAATCTAATAAACCTGTATATATTTGTACACACTGCCAGCATTGTTCTCAGTCCCATTTGTATAATCTAATAAACCTGTATATATCTGTACATACTGCCAGCCTTGTTCTCAGTCCCATTTGTATAATCTAATAAACCTGTATATATTTGTACATACTGCCAGCCTTGTTCTCAGTCCCATTTGTATAATCTAATAAACCTGTATATATCTGTACATACTGCCAGCCTTGTTCTCAGTCCCATTTGTATAATCTAATAAACCTGTATATATCTGTACATACTGCCAGCCTTGTTCTCAGTCCCATTTGTATAATCTAATAAACCTGTATATATTTGTACATACTGCCAGCCTTGTTCTCAGTCCCATTTGTATAATCTAATAAACCTGTATATATTTGTACATACTGCCAGCCTTGTTCTCAGTCCCATTTGTATAATCTAATAAACCTGTATATATTTGTACATACTGCCAGCATTGTTCTCAGTCCCATTTGTATAATCTAATAAACCTGTATATATCTGTACATACTGCCAGCCTTGTTCTCAGTCCCATTTGTATAATCTAATAAACCTGTATATATTTGTACATACTGCCAGCCTTGTTCTCAGTCCCATTTGTATAATCTAATAAACCTGTATATATTTGTACATACTGCCAGCCTTGTTCTCAGTCCCATTTGTATAATCTAATAAACCTGTATATATTTGTACATACTGCCAGCCTTGTTCTCAGTCCCATTTGTATAATCTAATAAACCTGTATATATCTGTACATACTGCCAGCCTTGTTCTCAGTCCCATTTGTATAATCTAATAAACCTGTATATATTTGTACATACTGCCAGCCTTGTTCTCAGTCCCATTTGTATAATCTAATAAACCTGTATATATTTGTACATACTGCCAGCCTTGTTCACGGTCCCATTTGTTTTTCTGGGGTGAGGGAAGGAACTCCCACCCACTAACACCTACATCCCCAGGTGGTGGCATCAGGTGACAAGAAAGTGAGGCCTGCCAGGTCAGTCCTGGACCCAGGAATGCCCTGTGAGGAAGGCGGTTATCAACTGGCTCACCTTTTTCCACAAGTCTATTTACACTCACAAAAAACTGTAACAGAGCCTAGTGGTAGACCAAGACTGGCCAACTCCGATCCTCAAGAGCCAGAAGCTGGCCAGTTTGTTTTTTTAGGATATCCAGAATGAATATGCATGAGATATATTTGCATAGAATGGAGGCAGTGCATGCAAATCACAATGAGTATGCATTGGAAATGGATAGGATATCTATATAATACATTCATAATTCATTGTCAGGTGAATTTTAAAAGCACTATGTGCACCTAAGCTGGGAAGACATGTGATTATCAAAAGCCGACACGCATCACGCAGATTTTAAAAAGCGCATGAACACACACGTATCTCCTGGTACACGCACAAATGAAAACTCTAACAAAGGGGTGGGGTATGGACAGAGAATGGGCGTTCCAGGAAGTTACCTTGCAATGTGGGCATTAAGTAATTTACATACACAAGCACGTGCCAGGGTCCGCTATCACCCATCTCTACTTCTGATACGGGCGGCTTGTAAGTATTAAAATAAAAAAGACGAGGCGAGTCAGCAGGGTTTTAAGGGTCGGCGTAAAAGGTTAAAATGAAGGCTAAATAACAGGGGGGTTAGGAAGTCCGATCCATTAACTGGGCAAACTGGGAACGAACTGGGAGAGATCTCTATTGCGTCGACATGAATTGTTTTTAAAATCTCTCCCACTTACGCGCTAGAGGTGGCATTTGTGCGCACATGCACGCGTCCATGTAACACTGCGCGCACATATACACATGGTCAGCCGATTTTATTCCACATGTGCATAAACGTGTGTATGTGATAAAATGGCCGTGGCCATTCGCGTGAGTCGGCATACGCACGTACACGTGCGCCCCCGCGCCGGCATGAAAGTTATCCTCCGTTACTGTAAACCACTGTGAATTGCCCTAGGAACAAGCGGGTTAAAAGAATTCAATAAATAAATAGATATCTGAAAACTAGACCTGTTTGTGGCTCTTGAGGACCAGAGTTGGCCATCCTTCAAATACCCGACCAAAAGAGCAACGAAAAACAATGTTGTAGTATTCTCAAGGCTGGGAAATCTGCTCTTTCCCTCGACTGGGCTGGTGAGATTCCCATCGAGATATTTGATAGAGCACGGATGCAGCTCGTCTCATGCCATGGCATTCAGCTTGCTAGGAAAAGAACCGGCTCCCAGCAAGCCTAACGAATCACCGCCGTAATGTGAAAGGACTCAGTAAACTTCCCTGATTTTAAGTCAGGGTCATTCTGTCTATTTTTTCCTTCTTTACACAGTCATCCCTCCATCTCTCCCCTGGTCTCTTTTTTTTTTTTTTTTTTTTTACACGTTTTGTTTCCCATTGAGTCCTGGGAACCGCAGTGATGGAGAGGGCTCTGAAGAGGAGTTTCGGATTCTTACCACCAGGAATTGTACGAGGGTCTGAGAACAGATGAGAACAAGATGGAAGTTTTGGGAATGAAACATGATAAGCGGCAAGATGCTTTCACTCTTCCCCCCCCCCCCTCCCGTGGGAATCACAAGCAGCTGGATGCCTCTTTCACAACTCCCCCTTCTCACAAACAATCGCGCTGCAATTAGGGAGTCTGAGATGTGCGAGATTCTCTACAGATTAGACCTTGCAAGATCTTATTGTACCAATAAATCTGATACCATAAACAAGTGCATAACAGGAGCGGCCAGCTCTTCTGCCAAATCCCTGGCATTTTATGGCAGGTATACGTGACACCCGAAATCCAAAGTCACCACCGCTCCATGAACCATGCATGTTACAGAAGCACCGCGCCTCCTCATACGGGAGCACTGGGCCCCTGAACAGTGCCTGTGCCATGTCTGGGCAGGCGATGCAACGGGGCATCAGAATCCTCATCCTCCCCTTCATGGCATTTGTTTCGCATCACACAACTCAGGACCTGCAGTCAAGAGTCTCCGGCACTGCCCTGGCGCAAATGCGGGAGGTTCCTCCGTATTATCATTACATCCCTTGCTTGATGTAATGCATTCTTTTATGCTATTCACGTTTCGCTGTAAACCGATGTGGTATGTAATTTTGCACATGAATGTCGGTATATAAAACAGTTACAAATAAATACATTATCAGCGGGGCTCAGGGAGAGAGCCCTGGATCTAGGTGCAGGGCTGATCCCCGACATTAATGGCCAGTAAACGATTCTGATGTTGAACAGTACCTCAGGACAGAACAGGCGCTCAGCTTTCTAACCCAGGACCTCCTTCTCAGCGTGCGTGCAAGCCCCAGGGTATTAAAACAAGTGATTTAGGTTCTGGGTAACCCGGATGGCCCATAGTAGAAGAAATGCACCCGCAAGTTTTTCAAGCCGTTAACTTTTTATCCCTGGCCTTTTGTGGCTCCCAGGTTTTCCTACTGATGTCTTTAATCTTAGGCTAAATGGGCCAAAGAAAAGGCAAGATCCAAACCTATCCCTCTACAGGATCTCCTGATTCCCCACGGATTTGGCCTCATGGCCCTTGCTGGGATTTTTGGAATCCAGCATCAGATCAGATGCTGAGTCTAGGAGCAGAGGATTCCTCCGTTGGTGAGCTCTCACTCATCCTCAACCATCTCTTTTTTTAAAAATTTGTATTCCACCTTTCGTGACACTTCAAAGAAAATAAAATTCAGGTACTGCAGATATTTCCCTCTCCCCAGAAGACCTTACAATCTAAAAGGGGGTCATTTACTATGCTGCGGTATTTTTTCCCACAGAGGGGAGTAAATACCGCAGGCTACGGACAAATCCCATGGCTGTCTCACACTGTATTTTTCCCCTCCTCGGTGTAATGGTAGTGAGCCCTTGTACTCTGGCGGGCTTGATGCAGCCTAGTAGGTGAACCTAATAGGCCCACGCTAACAGCTGGCAGACACTCTCTACACCCAGACTGAGATGGGGCTTCACCTATATCAGCCGCTTCCCCCGCAGGTTGAGCCTCTGGGCTTCAAGGACCAGCAGGACTTCGGTGAATGTCCCCGTGGGCGGTCAGGAACAGAATGCCCAAAGGGCAGGCTGAGATCAGGGAGTTACCAAGTTCAGTCTGTGGGTCAGGGCAGGCAGCAGGCAAGACGTAATCGGGGTATGAGGCAGAGGTCAGTACCAGGCAGCAAGCAAGCAAGCGAGTAGTCCAGGTCCATAGCAGAGGTCTCTACTAGGCAAGCAAGAGAAGGACTGGAACAGGGCAAGGCAGGCCTAAACAAGGCAAGCTGCATGGGGAAGGCTAGGCAAGGCAGGCTGGACAAGGTTGGAACAGGGCAGGCACGAACAAGGTTTCTGGACATAGTAACACATACTGCAAGTCTGTAGAAGGACCTACTGCTGAGGCAAGGAGAGAAGCATGGCGGGGGTTTAAATACCCCACTACGTGACATCATCAGGAGGCACCAGAGTGGAGGTTTCTCTCTGTGGAGCCTTCTTAGAACAGTGAATGCCCTGCACACGTGCGTCTAGGGGCCAGGCCTGCTGAGCGGGAGAACCAGAAGATGGCAACGTTCCAGCTGTGACAGCGTTTTGGTGAGTGCGGCCGGTTATGGGGCATCCCGCAGCCAACGAAACATTACACAGAGGAAAAATACCATGGGAAAAAATATTGTGGGGAAACAGAGGAAAAACTTATGAGATGGCAGTCACCTTCGCCCGGGGTTGCCTTCTTCTTATAGGGTCAGCAGCAAATGTTTTGGTCTTTGAGGTACATTTGAAGATATATATGTTCCTTGTTATGCTGTCATTTTACTGCCACTGAACAGCTTGGGTTCTCTACTTATTGTAGAGCTCTTTCTCCTCTTAGCTCCTTATTGGATGTTTCCTGTTTTGTTTTGTTTCTCTGTTTGCTTTCTTTTGCCTGCTCTCATTGGTACTTTGCCAATATGAATACCTGGGACAGTTTGCTTCCTTTGATTTCCTTCAGTTGGAATTGGGCTCGCTGCAGGCTAGCAGCTCCTCCTGACTCCTGTTTCAAACTACGCAGAAGCATTGCTTTTCACCATTCACATTCTACAGCTTCTGTCTCAGCTCCAGTTGCCTCCTTTGTACTACTGAGCTCCCAGACAGAACTTTTCACAGCTGTGACAGTTCCTCCTTTCTGTGCAGCTATTTTTTATGCCTTTTCATTCTGTGATTGTTGAACTATTCAAAATTCAAATAAATGTTGTTTAGTGTACAAGACTGAGTTTTCTCTGGTATTTGAAACTGGGAATAAGATTTAACGGACTCAAATTAAAAGAACGAGAGCCGAGGGCAGTACAGCGACCCTAAAGCAACTCCTCCCATTACATCAAACTCTAGCCCGGGGGTCTGGCAAGACACACCACCCCTTGCTACATCTAGAGGCAACCCAGAAGTCAAAAAATATATTTTACAGTGATGTGGTCACCCCCTTCCCAAGCCCCTCACCTTTCAAAAAAAAGTCAAACCCCTGTTCCCAATTCCCTCCATACAAGCCAACTATCCCCTAATAGATGCCAGCCAATCCCGCCCCCCAGGACCCCTTACCCACCCTAGCTCACCCTCCTGTCTATACCTGGTAGTCTAGTGGTTCCCTGGTATTCTGGGACATCCCTGGAAGTCTAGTGGGGCCCAAAGAACCTCTTAGGTTCCAGGTTAGCTGTGGTCAATTTCCAAAATGGTGCTGCCTAGATTTTGTCCCTATCACTTCTGAGTTGTAGCTAACTTTTCAGAAAATAACATGGTTTGTGTTATTTGAGGCAAGCTGTGTTATTTTCTTTACATAAATACGTGTTTTTTGAGGACAAATATTGTGTGAGAAATATTGGGGCCAATATTCAGCCACTGAGCAGCTTGGCTAGTTAGCCGGATAAACATATATATGTTAAGCGGTCGCACAGCTGAATATACCTAGCTATCTTAAAGTTAGCCGCATAACTGCAGGACAGGTCAGCAGCACAAAGTTAGCCGCGTAAGTGAAGCGGCTGACTCCAAATATCAGAGTTAGCTGCTTAACTTATGTGGCTAACAGCTCCTCCTGGGAATGCCTCCCATCCTCCCCTGGAACACCCCTGACTTATGTGGCTAAATGATTTTCCGTTATCAGTCTGAATGGCTTTTGAAAATCAACCTCACTGTTTTTTGTGCATTAAATGCTTACCATGGCTTAGTAAATATATCCCTAAATTTGTACCTGAGGCAATGGAGAGTGAAGTAACTTGCCCAAGGTCACAAGGAGTGTCAGTGGGATTTGAACCCTGGTTTACAGCCCATAGTGCTAACCACTAGGCTACTCCTCCACTTGCTGCTGTATCCCTCAGCTATGGAGGTGGAGTGTGGAGGAAGAAGTGGGTGATCCCATGGGACCAAGCAGGTAGGTTATAAATGTAAGATTAGATTTGATCAGATTTTGTTTATGGAAACCTTTGTGCCATGCAATGTGAAAGCCATGAGTACGGGAGTAGAGTTATTGGCCAAGAAGCACTGGAAAAGATCATTATGGTGATGCTAGAAGGTCAATTAAACTTCCCTAGTAGCCACAATTACTCCAAGGACCCTAAGGAGGATTCTACAATTCTGCCATCAAGACCTAGAGCTGTGTCCTCTGTAGAATCCCCACAAATCATGGAACCAATGAATAGTCTAGGATCTCCTGAGCACAGTGCTCTGGAGGTAACATGGAAGGCAATTTAAAAACTGGAATCTGTTGTCACTGTTAAAATAAGAGATGTAAATATTAAAGTTGAACTCTTGCAGTTTGCATTGTCTTGTCATGTGAAAAAGATGGCAATTTTTACTGATAAGATAGAAGGAATGAGGACTTCTGGCGATGACTTCTTCCTGAGCGGAAGTCTATGCTCGATGCTGCTTGGGGGTTTGTGGCCTTTCAAATGAGAACTTTATTTATTTAGCATTTTTATATACAGATATTCATGTAAAAATTACACATCACTTTGGTTTACATTAGAACGTGAATGGGCATGTAAGAATGCATTACATCACAACAAGGGATACATTAACTGGGATATCCGGGCGAATAGATGAAGGGCTCTTCCTGAGAGCCGGAGGATAAAGAGCTGAACAAATTGACTGTACCTAGGGTACTTAAACTGAAAAGAGTCTTGTATCTAGGGAAACCTGAAAAACTGAAAGTGTCTTGTACATCTGACATGGAACTAATCTTCTGAAGAGTGGAGTGGAGGAGAACTGTGAGCATGTCTATTAGTGGAGGAGGTCTGGAGCGGGAAAGATCGAATGATTTAAGGGAAAGCTTGCTCAAACAGCCAGGTTTTGAGTCTTTTTTTGAAGGTAATCGGGCTTTGTTCGCGCCGAAGATCTGGTGGGAGAGCATTCCATTGCTGTGGGCCAGTTGTGGAAAGAGCTCGTTTCCTTAATGTGCTTTTTGCAGGGGGGGGGGGGGGGGGGGGCGACGAGAGTGTCTCTGTAGGCAGACCTTACCGGTCTGGAGGGTAAGTGTGGACGAAGTGGGATATTAAGGACCAGTGGAGCAGTATTGTGAATGGCTTTGTGTAGGACCATGAGGACTTTGTACATAATTCTGAACTTATACAAATCCCACTGGAATCATCAGAATTCTCTACTCAGAATTCCTGCGGACCTTTGCTGCTTCTCTCCCTATCACCCTGCATCATGTCGAGTCGGGGGAGAAGGACGACCATAGATAAAGCCTCTAGCTCAGAAGACAAAATGGTGACCGAGCTCAACACAACATCAGATGGCGTCTAGGAGATCCTGCTCATAGAAATTACCAAAGCGATGTCGGCAGCACTAAAATGACAAATTGCAAAAATTGCAATCGTCACGATGAGCTACATGATAAATAGGCGAGTGCGCAACCCCGAATTGCTGCAATAGATACAAGCATCACGCGCCAGGAAGAATAGCAAGAGCAGGCCGAGGCAAATATGGTGACCCTACATGCAAAACATTTAGAGCTGGAAGAGAAGCTCGATGAGCTGGAAAATCGCTCAAGGAGAAATAACATTTGAGCCGTGGATTTACCGGAATCACTGCAAGCAGACACGCTACATCACTGGTTTGAAGAGTGGTTGCCCAACAACCTGGGAATTAGCGTCAATATGAGATCCATAATGGTGGAACGGGCGCACTGATTGGGTCCCTTGGTAGATTCGAATCGTAGACCGTGACAATCCATCGCCCGCTATCTTCATTATATGGACAAAAATAATATTCTTCAATCATATCAAAAAAAAAACAAAAAACGAACTACAGTATGAAGGCCACAAAATCCTTCTTTTTCCTGATCTCTGCCAGAGTGTTGGCTGCTTGTAAAGAGATGACGCCATACTGCACCCAGCTATATGATAAAGGGATTCAGTTCACCCTCCAATTCCCCGCTCGACTGAGAGTGTATTACCGTGGAGAAGCCAAAGTTTTCACGATGAAGGACGAGACGCACTTATTTTTAGAAGGTTTGCAATAGACCTACTTGCGCCATCCTAGCTCATAATCTTGCATAATTCAGTATTAGTTTCGATGAACACACTGCTAAGGCCAAACGGGTCATTTGAAGGGGCCAAACCTGTGCATTTCAGTTGGGCATGGAACCCCAGAGCACCTGAGTTCCTGGCCAGTGTGGACCACCACGTGGGAGTCTGGAGCCGCCAGCAGAGGATTGCGCATGTTGCAAGGCCTGGTCCAGGGCTCAGTGTTTAGGGCTGTGGGGAATATTGTTGCTGTGGGTATTTGGGGTGTATGAATGTTACGTTAAGTGTGAATGGGTTTGAGTGTGTGTGTAATACGTAGAGGGGTTGTTGATGTTTATGGCTTTTTCTGTAAAAATGTTATAGGGGTCTTTCATATGATACTAATAGCAGCGTATAGGAGGAGTCTCTGCTGGGAACTTCTCCTGTTGCCGTGGGAGATCTATACTGCAGAAAGGTGGAAATCTAAATGGTTTAATGTCTAATTTTACTATAGGATCCCTTAATATAGCGGGCTTAAACTCTGTCAAAAGAAAGAAAATGCTACAATATTTTAAATGCAAAAAAGTGTAGCAGTAGCTTTTTTTTTTACAGGAAATGCACTTATCAGCTGCTGAGCATCAGAAGCTCCAGAGAGAGTGGGTTGGTCATGTTTTATATTCCTCCACTAACTATCCAACAAATGCCCAGTAGAAAATGTTTAACTTTTTGCAGACAGAGTTTGATGGACCTTCATGACCACAGCTTGGGAATAACAGCAAGCCTATAGACCTCTGGTCCAACTTTATTATCAACCGCTTTCTGAATAACTTATTTTTATATTTTTATAAAAAGTCATGAAAGTTCCGGGACAGGTAGATCGCACACTATTTTTAACCCAAGAAAGAGAGCAAGAAAAATATTCAAAACTTAGCTCAAATGTCCAACTTATTCCTCACCCCGACATGGCCATGTTTCGATTGCGTTCTGGTGCCAGTGCACTGGGGACAGACCGAGATGCTAAGAATACGGCGATAGCCACTGAGAGCACGGTGAATCCGGAAGAAAAAACCCCTGAAGTAGAACTGCAACATGACCATGTCGGAGAGAGGAATAAGTTGGACATTTGAGCTAAGTTTTGAATATTTTTCTTGCTCTCTTTCTTGGGTTAAAAATAGTGTGCGATCTACCTGTCCTGGAACTTTCATGACTTTTTATAAAAATATAAAAATAAGTTATTTAGAAAGCGGTTGATAATAAAGTTGGACCAGAGGTCTATAGGCTTGCTGTTATTCCCAAGCTGTGGTCATGAAGGTCCTACAAACGCTTTCTGCAAAAAGTTAAACACATTTTCTACTGGGGATTTGTTGGATAATTAGTGTTTGATTTATATTTTCCTCAGATTTCTGAGGTATATTGGGCTTTGTGTTTGATTTTTATATTCCTCCACAACATTGGATTGGGAAGGTAGATACATAATTGTGAGGGGAGCCCTGCAGGGGCTCAAAGTTTTGCTAGTAAACATTTATGCCCCCAGTTCTTATTTGCATCATTTTTTCTCTCAGTTGACCTCTCAAGTAGCCCCATGGTTTGTGTACACTATACTAATGGGGAGAGATTTTAATATCACCGACAATCCCACCATAGACTGCAAACCCCCTAAAACTAAAAAAAAAAAAAAAATAATCAAGCAAATTTAGGCATCAGCTATCTATGTAAGGATTTGCAGCTGATTGATGTGTGGCGTGCAGTTCGTTTGGAGGAGGCTGGCTTCACGCACTACTCTCACTTCCACCGAGTATATGCCAGATTGGAATATTTACTATTGTCGGAAACTATATTCGAGGGTGGAAGACTAATATTGACCCTGTAATTTTCTCAGACCACGACGCTGTGCTATGCGGTCTAGAATTTGCTCCTGATGTCCAACCCTCCAGGCGATGGAGAATGTCTCCCTGGCTGCATGACGATCCCCAATTCGTTTTATTTCTTAAAGAGAAATGGGAAGATTATAAGTGTCTTAATGACACGGAAGATGTGGACAGTATTACCTTTTGGAATGCCGCAAAGACAGTGTTACATGGCCATATACTGGCTTATTCTGCATACAAAAAAAAGAAATACCAGTAAGACCTTCTATAACTTACAAAAAAACAATTGCATGCAGAAACATTAGCTGATTCCACCAAAACGGAATTGATGCAAGCCAGGCAGGAGATGAACGCTCTTCTCACAGCAAGAGCACAGCACCACCTGTTGTATTATTATACTAGTGGGGAAATAAATCCGGGTCACTACCTGACCTATGTTTATACAACATTGCTTGCCTTATGTGTCAAATCCATGACTGGTCTGCGGGATACACCAAATTCGATGTTGAAGGTTTGTTCCAAGATTGGGTTGTCCCTTTCTTACCCCTCAACCTTCTACATTTACACCCCCCCCCCCCCCCCCACTAGTTTAGGCTCTGTGCTCCCCGTCCCGTTTTGGCTGAGAGCCTATGGCAAGCAATGGCGATGGTGGCGACAGTTGATTGGGTGTAGCTGGCGTGTTTCTCCCTTCATATCCCTAGTGGGTAATAATGACTTCATACCGGGTTGGGGGAATGGGGTCTTCAGGACATGGGCCAAACAAAGGCTTCTGCCTCCTCTCCCAGTGGGTAGATGAGGAAACTAATGCTTTTCATTCTTTTCAACAATGGGATCCCCCAAACGCAGTTCTTTGCGTATCTGCAAGGACGCCACTATAATTACCAAATGTGTAAGGGAGACCTCGATCCATTAGTTATGACTGATGAAGACTTTTTTTGCCCCCCCCCCAGTTTAATAAAATTGCAGTTTGGATCATGCAATTGAAGGCCACTCTTCCTGAACCACACTTAACTCGTTTGGGCTGAGGAGTGGAACCTGTCACAGTTGAAATCTTGAAAAAGGCTTTATTGGATCTTTGGTGGCAGTTACCGTCTGCAACCCTGCGAGAGATCCAATTCAAATTGTTGAATAGGGTTTACCTATTGAGTACGCAGGGGGTCAAAATGCACCTTTGGGACTCTGACCACTGCCTTAAATGCAATATTCAAGCAGGGACTCTTTGCCACATGTTCACTGGATGCCCTAAATTGAATGGTTACTGGTCACAAATTCGGGGACTAGTGGAACAAGTACTTGGCAGACCAGTGCCCTGGTCGGGAGCTCCATTCTATCTGCATCTGTCCAGCTTCCCTTCCAAGAGGGGGTAGCCAATTTCTTTCCATTGCATTGGTTCTGACTAAAAAGCACATTCTGCTCCAATGGAACTCAAGACTCTTTGCCTTCAGTATACGACTGGCGAATCTCAATGCAACAAGCTCAGCTGGAATTCCTCCGGAAAAAGTCGATCCGTCAACCCAAGCGCCTGCTCCTGTTGAAGGACTATTTCCTCTTGTGGAAGAAAGCAGCCATGCTGCTTTAAAAAGTGCTACCATCTCAGCCCAACGTGTGTGAGTGTGTATATATGTATGGTGTGTGTATGATGGGGGGGAAGGGGGCGGGGAAGGGAAAGGGAGAAGGAAATTGTTTATTGGAAAAAAAAGGAAAAATGAAACACAAGAGATGATTGTCTTCACTGATATTGGTTGTGTCTGTAAAAAAACATTACTGGTGCTTATTACGTTAACTATTTGTTATTGTTTTTGGTACAAATTTCTCTTTGGTTTTAGTAAAAGAGATATTAAAAAAAAATAAATAGAAGGAACAAAAGACCAGCTACAGGATGTTCAGTTCAAAAGCTTAAGGCTGCTTTAATTAAAGAAAATATTTCTTTATAGTGTGGAACTGAGAATTTGGAAAATTCTACCAAATTGAGCAATTTAAAAATATTAAACTTCCTCAAATTGAGAAACGTTTAAAAAAAAAATAATATCCACAGGAAGTCACCCCTCCTATCTGGTGGTTTATCGTCTTCCTACATTGATGTCAGAGGATAGGCGTACGGCTAAGTCCATAGAATCCACAGATGAGAGAACACAATCCAAGCCAATATAAAAGATTTTGAAGGCTGGGAGCAGGAGCTCCAGAACATAAGAGGGGCCAAGCTAGATCAGCCCAAAAGGTCTACTGAGCCTAGCATCCTTCTCTAATGGTGCCCAATCCAGATCATTTGGAGGTGACCTCATGGAGAGATCAATTCCCTGTGGCTTTCTCCCAGTGGTAAGAGGCAACAATCTCCCAGTCTATCTAGCTAATAATTGTCAATGGACCTGTCCTCCAGAAACGTATCCAAACCTTTTTTTAAACCCAGCTAGTGCATCCAAACCTTTTTTTAAACCCAGCTAGTGCATGATCCTTGACCGCATTCTTCGGCAAACAGATTGCACATGGCTGTTTTCTTTATTCTAGAACCCACCAGAAAGTGGATACCGACGCTTCCCCGCCCACCAGAAAAGAGATGGGCTCTTCCCTCACTTAAGAAGAAATAGGCAATTAAGGCAGAAATGATGATTTTTATTTTTTTTTGTTTAGCTCCGCTAGGATTTATTACAGGACCGGGGCCAGCTTCTTCCTTCCCGCATCCTTGTAAATGTCAGCTAGTGTTTGCTTTTTCTTTGATCCGGTGCAGCTCAGTATCTTTCCAAGAAGTAAAGATGAAAGAGAGCTCAGTCTGCTCCTGTTACCAGCGACATTCGCTCATCTGATGTACAACGATTGTTGCTAGCGTAGGCGCCTTTCTCCCCCTCTCTCTTTCCTCACCAATTTGGCTTGACTTCGTTTCTTTCTGCCTCATCCTTCTTGCAGTATTGCTATTAAATTTCCTGATCCTTTGAATTCTCCAACATCTAGATGTATGAATTATGACGACGCCTTATATTCTAGTTTTAGTTTAATTTAAATCTTTTGCGTTCAGGTAAACACTGAACAGTCAAACAGGAGCAAACATATAATGAATGCTTGATATCATGTAACAACATATTTGTAACAGAAAATAGAAAAAAGATACAAAGGCCGAATCCAACGAATCACAAACGGTGCAGTTACCCTTTCTTGGAAACAACACAAAAGGTTTTACCCTTTTTTTTTTCTAATCCCAAAACGGTTAATTTAGCACATACACCCGAGCGCCTTATTCTTGTGCACTCAGGAGTCTACCAACGGATCGGAGACAACAAAAATAATAAGTTACATGCAGTTGAATCCCACATCTACCCACCCCATCATAACATAGGTAAGGAAGTGTAAGTTATACCAGTTTTAAATAAATAGTTGTGTAGCTCTTTTTTTTTTTTTTTATTAACTATGAAATTGCTGACATGCCCCTCTTCCAACAAATGTTTGATTTTAAATCAGTTAAAAGTGAGCAGATATGGGAGAACAACTCCAGAGCAGTTACTCACAAGTAATCTAAAAGGCTTTTTTTTTTTTTTTTTTTTTTTTTTTAAATCAGCAGAGGAACTCATGATTTTTTGATTTTTTTTTTTTTTAATAATTTTGGCCTCTGTGTGTTCAGCTTGCATGTTTCACTTTTCCTAAACTCTGTCATCAGCCACAATGGCTATAAATAGAGCCCTTCATTATGTAAGAGTTATGGGTGTGTTCTTTTAAAGATTTTCAAGGAAAAACAAGAACCTAGGCTTCATCCTGGATATAATTATTCAGCGTCTTGGTGTATTCATAGACTTGTTTGCTGCTAATTAAGAGAAGCCTGGGGGGGAAACGATCAGCGTTTGATTGAAAGGGAATCCTTTGTTTGGAATGTCAGGGGTTGGTTGCCCTTACAGCCCTCCCCTCAAAAAAGTCTCTATCAAATTTCAGTAGAGTAATAATCTGCAGAAACCAATATAAGTCCCTATCAGGCTTGACAAAGGCTACTTTTTTCTGCACATGGCAACATCTTTTTATCTTTATTAAAATTTATAAATCACTTTTACACCATGGACTAAGTGATAGACAATATTAACAGTCATAAAATAGTAACAAATAAGACAAATGCATCACATAAAAACATTACCAACAATGTAAAACTGGATTAGTACAAAAGCACTTAAAGCATTAAATATCAAATTAAACAGTAACATCATATAAAATACTAGGGGTGTGCATTCGTTTCTAACGTATTGGCAATCCGCAACATATAGGGCCATATTCGTTGTGTCATGAAACGTATCGCGATTTCCCACGAATCTTCACTGAATTATTAGGCCATCTAAAGGAGCAAATTTAAACAAGACTCCCACCCTCCTGACCCCCCCAAGACTTGCCAAAACTCCCTGGTGGTCCAGCGGGGGTCCGGTAACCATCTACTGCACTCACGCCGTCGGCTGCCGGTATTCAAAATGGCGCCGATAGCCTTTGCCCTTACTATGTCACAGGGGCTACTGGTGCCATTGGTTGGCCCCTGTCACATGGTAGGAGCAATGGACGGCCGGCGCCATCTTGTGCTCCTACCATGTGACAGGGGCCAACCAATGACACCGGTAGCCCCTGTGACATAGTAAGGGCAAAGGCTATCGGCGCCATTTTGAATACCGGCAGCCGACGGCGTGAGTGCAGTAGATGGCTACCGGACCCCCGCTGGACCACCAGGGAGTTTTGGCAAGTCTTGGGGGGGGGGGGGTCAGGAGGATGGGGGGTTGTAGTTAATTAAATTTTAGCCAGGAAATAAGAATGGAACGCATGAATGGATCAGGGGCCCCCCTTGCTGAATGCAACGTATCTGCCTCCCCCCCCCCCCCCCCGACGAATACCGAATGTAACGTATGCGGTCCCTCTGCACATCCCTATAAAATACTACCCGCAGTATAAAACTCAAATTAAAAAAGACTGCTATTGCAAAGAATATGCCTGCTTAAATAAAAAAAAAACAGGCTTCAACATAGACTTAGAAGTTTTTACGTACTCACAATATCCTGAGCTCTCTACCCCAGAGGTGGATTCTTTTTATGGAGGGGAGACTCATCTATGGCCCAGACAGTGGTGCGATTTACCCCTTGAGTGTGGTGGTAGCTGTGGCAACTCCTGGAGGGAGTTTACTGTAACAAACCAGGCAGGACCAGGCCCTGGGTGTTAAATAATAAATTATTGCTTAGTTAGAGGCAAATTAAAGTCCATTTTTAAAGAAGTGTACAAATACGGCTGGTTCTTTGTACAGTTAGGGTAGGTGTCCTTTTCTTCAGCAAACTGGTTGGGCTTACCAATTGGTGGTGGAAATGTGCACAAATGTTCTCCCAGCGGCTTAACCGGGGTACCTATCTCAGGTGTCCCCTCTTAGCATAGCTAAAACCATCCTACCTTGATCTCCAGGTTCTGACCTGACACCCAGCCCTGTATCCTGGTCCCAAGGATGGAGATCCAGATGGGGTCCCCATGGTCCTTTTAGAGGTTCTGGAAAGGGTGACACCTCAGGTTGAAAAGTCTGAGGTTCAGAAGCCTCCTCACCAAACAAAACAGAAAATACTTTCCTAGTCAAAAATCTCTTCCCAGATGGGTGGTGTTCTGCTGTCACAGGTGTTTGCCACATTCATGAGGAGAATGGGCTCACTCGTCTTCAGCCCCTGCCCCCTGAGTCCAGCCAGCGAGGATGACCTTTCCCCGCAAGGCAGAGTTTAAACACAGTCCCTTCAAAAATAGGATTCCTCTAGCCTTCAGTTGTCTCACGGGTGCTTGCCACATTCGAGGAGTGAATGGGCTCACTGGTCTTCAGTCCTGGAGCGGGATCCTATGGGAGTTCCAGCAAAAAAAAAAAAAAAAAAGGCCCTAACTATAACTAAACTCCAAGGGACCCTCTGGCAAGGTGGGCACCCGATGAGGCAGGGAGGGAAACACAAACATCATTACTCCTTGGTGTCTGCACTGAAAATGAAACTAGCCACACCTAACCCTACAAAATGGCAAACGAGCAAGCAATCCCGGCTCTCGTAGGTGGGAGAAGGGGGAGAGGGGATGGATAGCTCACCAGGTGTTACATCTCAGGGAATGGAAGTAATGGTCCTGTCATACATAATAAGACTAATCGGAGAAAATTCTTTTTCACTCAACGCTCAATAAAGCTCTGGAATTTGTTGCCAGAGGATGTGGTTAGTGTAGCTGGGTTCAAAAAAGGATTGGATAAGTTCTTGGAGGAGAAGTCCATTAACTGCTATTAATCAAGTTTACTTAGGGAATAGCCACTGCTATTAATTGCATCAGTAGCATGGGATCTTCTTAGTATTTGGGTAATTGCCAGGTTCTTGTGGCCTGGTTTTGGCCTCTGTTGGAAACAGGATGCTGGGCTTGATGGACCCTTGGTCTGACCCAGCATGGCAATTTCTTATGTTCTTATGTACAACAGATAACAGCAAAGGGCAATTGTCCCATTGCCCGGTCTGCCCAGTTTATTCCAGACCACATTAAGGACATATCCCAGTTGCCAGTCGTAGAGATTTGATCACTTGTAGGATATCACTTATCATCTAGGTCAGTGTTTCTTTTCTTCCTCTTTCTTCCTTGTGTAGATGAACACACAAGTTCCTATGCTTATTCCAACATCTAGGCTCTCCCAGCCCCCCATGACTTACCATCCAGCTTTGCAATAACCTAAACAGCTACCAAAACTAAATGAGGCTGTTGCCCTAGATGTGGTCTTGCTAGTCAGTAGCTGGCTACCACCAATCTGCCAGCACTGACCTGTTGGCTTCACCTAGCCACTCCATGGCTTGCGGTACTGCTTGGCTCATACTTCCCTGTTCTGAGGTGATGAAAGGTTAGGTTCACTGCAATGCTTCCCACCTCCTAGCCTTGATCCCCTACATCTATCCCAAGCATGCTCGAAGTCTGCCATGTGATATTCCGGGCATCCACTGCCCTCTCAGTAAAGAAGTGTTTCCTCTTGTTTTCTTTCAAGCATCCTTCCCTGCAGCTTAAGATCATGACCTTGAATGTACTTTTTTATGAAATATTTCACCTCTCTCTTCTTTCCAATAGATGAATGTTTCTATCACATGCCGCCTTTCCTCCAGCAGTACATTGTAAGTGTGCTCAGCCTCTCTCTGTAGGGTTTGTGTTGCAGACCTCTTAGCATTTTCTGGACAGCTTCCATCCCCCTTTTAATGTCCTTATAAAAGGGTGGCTTCAAAAACTGAACACAGCACTGACACAGTCGGGCAGTAAAAATTATAGATGATTGCAGTCCCTCAGATGCATTTGTTAAGGGCTTGAAAAAGATACATTTTTTTTTTGTTTCGTGACTCATTTTTTACAGAGGTCATCATTTTTCGCTATAGGTGTTGCAGTCTGGGAAGCTGCAGTCCAGGTGTGAACCCTTGAGCCGAACTACCCCGAAGGCAGAGTAGGTCGGGAGGCGGAGCCACAGGCAAAGGTCTTCACCCGGGAACCAGGAACCCCCCAGGAGGAGCCCGTAGGGTCCTAGAACCTTGGGACTTAGGAGCACAGTAACAGTCTCTATGGAAAGAAGGCCTGGGCAAGGAGTGAACCACAGAGTCCAGTAAGGGTGAGCTGGAAGGCCCGGCGTGAGCGGGGCGGTAGGAGACCAGATAGAGTCTCTAGCTTGCTGTGAATAGAAACAGTCTGTGAGCAAGCCCGGGGTCGGTAGTTTGCAGTGAAGCAGAGCAGAGAGAACCGGAGCAGAGTCTGTAGCGTATAGTAGACTGTAGCACGCTGAAAGCAGGACTGGAGTCTGTAGCGGGCAACAGAGCTGGAACGGATGGCGAGTAGGAACGGAGACGAACCCCAGTCAGGCTGGCAGGCAGTAGAAGCAGTATCAGGAACAGGCAAGGGTCGGAGGCTGGCGGCGATGAGAAGCGGAATCAGGAACAAGCTGGAGTCAAAGGCTGGCGGCAAGCAGACGCGGAGTCGGGCACACGCTGAGGTCAGTGGCAGGCGGCAGGCAGAAGCGGAGTCAGGAACAGGCTGAGGTCAATGGCAGGCGGCAGGCAGAAGCGGAGTCAGGAACAAGCTGAGGTCAATGGCAGGCGGCAGGCAGAAGCGGAGTCAGGAACAAGCTGAGGTCAATGGCAGGCGGCAGGCAGAAGCGGAGTCAGGAACAGGCTGAGGTCAACCGGAACGTAGAACAGACAAAGCGCAACTAAGAACCACTAACAGTAGCGACCCTCGTTGCAAGGCAATGAGAAGGCAGGCGAACGCCGGTTAAATCAGGCTTGGGGCGTGGCGTCGTTAACCCAGGCGGGGCCAGACTTCCGGTGGCCGTGCGTCCATACTGCGCGTCCCTGCACGCGCGCGTGGCAGCAGAGCGATGATCTGGCAATGGCGGACGCCCTGAAGGCCTAGCGGGACCGTGGGAGCGGCGTTTCCACCACTGGAGGTGAGCACAAAGCAGAGCAGATAGAGGGGAAGCGGTGGAGACCGCAACAATAGGGCACAACGCCAACCTGTCATGCAAAAAACTAGCAAGTTCAAGCAGACAATACCGAATCAAAAAACGGATGCTTATCTGATCTTTTTAGATGAAAAGGACAATTTGTAATCACAAATAATGTAAAAGGGCGAAAACTGTTTTTGCAGTTTTGGCTTTGATACAAAACATTTTGCACTATACCAGTTGTACACAGCCATGAATAAGAAACATCTTTAGGTTTAAAAAAAAAAGCCCCTGTGACTTTGCTTGCAAAGGAAAAAGTTATATTTAGTCTACCGTTCAGTAATAAAAGTTATCTGCTTTGCCAGGACTGTATAAAGCTTATCCTCATTTCTTGCTCTGTAGACAATAGTTCATCTACATGGTTTGTATTATACTGTGGGATAGAAATAGTCATATATTTTTATTATATCCTTTCTAGATTTGCTTCTTGATAAGCTCCTTAGCACACCAGTCTATTACTGACACACATATGGTACAACTCAGCTGTGATGAGATAGAGAAACCCTCTACCGCCTTCTGACTTTTCCTGAAAGTCAAGAATACATATTCCCAACCTAGTTTAAAAAGGGCAGATCAATACCGGGATACAGAGCCTGTCACCTCTAGGACTGGAGGGATCAGGGGAAGGGCACAGGGATTCAGAGCCTGTCACCTCTAGGACTGGAGGGATCAGGGGATGGGCGCAGGGATACAGAGCCTGTCACCTCTAGGACTGGAGGGATCAGGGGAAGGGCGCAGGGATACAGAGCCTGACACCTCTAGGACTGGAGGGCTCAGGGGATGGGAGCAGGGATACAGAGCCTGTCACCTCTAGGACTGGAGGGCTCAGGGGATGGGCGCAGGGATACAGAGCCTGTCACCTCTAGGACTGGAGGGCTCAGGGGATGGGCGCAGGGATACAGAGCCTGTCACCTCTAGGATTGGAGGGATCAGGGGATGGGAGCAGGGATACAGAGCCTGTCACCTCTAGGACTGGAGGGATCAGGGGATGGGCGCAGGGATACAGAGCCTGTCACCTCTAGGACTGGAGGGCTCAGGGGATGGGAGCAGGGATACAGAGCCTGTCACCTCTAGGACTGGAGGGCTCAGGGGATGGGAGCAGGGATACAGAGCCTGTCACCTCTAGGACTGGAGGGATCAGGGATGGGTGCAGGGATACAGAGCCTGTCACCTCTAGGACTGGAGGGATCAGGGGATGGGCACAGGAATACAGAGCCTGTCACCTCTAGGACTGGAGGGATCAGGGGATGGGCGCAGGGATACAGAGCCTTTCACCTCTAGAACTGGCTTCCTTGGGGCAGCAGTGCACAAACAGGAGGGTGGGACCCCTAGGGGGCATGAATGATCTTGAAGAGGAGGCATGCCGGCTGACTGATCGAGAAAGAAATAAAAACGGTTGTGCTGTCCAGTCTTGGGACTGCAGAGGAACTGTAAGCTCGGAAGGGAGCGTGGCGATGTCATCATAATCACGCCATGGTTTAATCATGCGACTCTTCCAGCAGCCCCAGAAGAAGAGATGTTCCATTGCAGCAGCCCTATTACTGCTACTACACTAGCCTCGTGGTTAGAGCAATGGGCTATGGACCAGGAGACCAGGGTTCGAGTCCTGCTGTCACTCCTTGTGACCTTGGGCAAGTCACTTTACCCTCCATTGCCTCAGGTACACACTTAGGGGGTCATTTTCTAAGGCTTATCACTTGCGAGGGGAGGAGTAGGGGCGGACTCCACGCTGTCTTCACTGGTGGCGATAAGGTAAGCCACGTTATTGTCGCCAATATCGTGCCCAATAGCGCCACCTTTCACGGTGGTGCTATTGGGTGCGAAAGCCGGCAGGGATAACACCGCGGTGGTGCGACGGCTGCTGGCTTTTGCAGGCCCGCCCCCCGTTTTCGCTGGAGTCACCATTCTTCTGCAGTAGAATGGTGACTCCAGGCCTTAGATTGTGAGCCCTCTGGAGATAGGGAAATCCCTACAGTACCCGAATGTAATCCACTTTGAAGTGCCTGAAAAGCACAATATAAATCTCTAACATTTCTAAAGCGCCACACGACATTCGCAGCACTGTATAAACATACAAAAAGAGAGTCCCTGCTCTATAGAGCTTACAATCTAATGAGACAAACACACAGGACAAGAGACTTGGGGTATCTCATAAAGCAAGAGAATGGTTAAAAGGAAAGGAAAGTTAACAAGAATAAGATTTAAAAGTGATTTCAAAAAGGTGGGTGATTAGATGGGATTTAAAGACGGTGAGAGAGGGCGCATGACGCACCAGTGCAGGGAGACGATGCCAAGCACACGGGGAGCCAGGGGAAAGCATAGAGACTGGAAGTGGCAGTAGTGGAGAAGGGCACGGATAGGAGTGACTTATCCAACGAGCAGAGAGCACGAGGAGGGGTGTAGAGAGAGGTAGTGAGGAAAAGAAACATGTCCACTGCGGTGTGCCTGGACACGGGGGGAGCCACTGCGATATTCCACAACCCAGGACGAGCCCAGAGGGACTTCAGTACCCAGGGAGAGAGAGAGTTTGCAGCTGCAGTGAGGTAGGGGAGGGAGGGGAAAGGAGTTAGGGAGACCAAATGCAAAAAATATATTTACAAAGAAGTTAAATAAGGAAAACAAAATAAAAAAATATGAGCAAACAAAACTTACAAAAAGAAAAAGAAAAATAGGAGCAATTAGTGAAAACAGTAAAAAAAAGACAGAAAATGTTAGGCAAACTGGGACAAAATGTTTCCCAGGTCCTAAAAATATCTGGCACCTAAGAACTGTGAAAAAATGTTCCCCCCTTACCATTTTGTCTGGGTGTGCCTGAGTGAAAAGTGTGTGTGTCTCTTTCTCTGGGTCTGTGTTTGGGTCTGTCTGAGAAGTGTGTGTGTGTGTTTGTGTCTGCGTGTGTCTCCCTCTGTGTGTCTGGGTGTGGGTGTCTCACTTTTTCTGGGTCTGTTTGAGTGAGAAGTTTGTGTGTGTCTCTTTCTCTGGGTCTGTGTCTGGATCTGTCTGAGTGTGAAATGTGTGTGTCTGGTGTGCTGTAGTCTGCCTGCCTGTGTCTCTGTGTCTCTCTGGGGGGTATCTGCCTACCTATATCTCTGTCTGGAGGTGGGTTTTCTGCCACTCTTGTGTCCACAGGGGGGTGTGTGTGTGTGTGTGTTTGCTTCTTTCAGCAACTTTAAGAGAAAGAAGGGCTTAGGGCCACTGGTTAACAGCACGGCTCCTTCTTGAGTTGGCAACAGGTTCAATAGCCGATTGCTTGGCAGACTTTGACACCAAGCTAGCAATCCAGGGTCCATGGCTGAAAACGTTTCCTTACTCCTGGCTCAGGGGATGAGCATAGGGATAAAACGTTATCACGTCTAGGTCTGTATGGCTTAGGGTCCGGATGCAGAGGTCAAGATCTTCTCACCTGTAAGAACATGAGATAATCACCGCAAAAATCCGCAGATAGGAGGGCAACACACACACAACCAGGTCAAAAGCAAAGGAAAAAGCGTAGCGCGATGGCCTTTGGGCGTTTACCCCGCGCTCCTTTAAGGCTATGCTGTTCCTGCCGAGGATCCGTTACAAGCACTTCTGGTGCCGCGTTAAGGGATTTATCTAAGCCGGCATTTTCTGCTGATTCCAGCACAAGTTCCCTCTTTAACTGGACCTCCCTTGCCATCGCGCCTCGCTGACCTCCTGAACTAAATGTATTTTTGACAATCCGTGTTGCCTCTTGTGGAGATAACTCCCTTTTCTTCCTCCCGATGCAGCGTTTCATTACCGTTATGCTTTCAGTGTAGCCGGATCTGGGTATTTTTTTTTTTCTTTCAATAAAAATTTGTGCGCCTCCCAGATATTTATAATATCTGCGGGCCCTTCAGTTTCCGCAGCGCGCGCTTTTTCCTTTGGTTTAGAACTTGACATGCGCCACACTGGGTCTTTCGAGCACAGCGTCGAGCACCGTCTCCGACAGTGGCCGGTCCAGCGAGCTTGGAAGAAGAGCCCAGCGTATCCCGATGTGGAGACCCATTCCCTGTGGTTCCTTCCTAGGAACTGGAAGGCTCAGGGGATGCAGAGTTGGGTCACTTCAAGAACCGGGTGGCTCGCTGAACTGACACGTGGACGTGGCGGCTTCCATCTCTCGAGTCATTGATTTAAAACCATCTCCCCCCCCCCCCCCCCCCACGACAGCGACTGTAGATCTGTTCCATCGGGAAGTACATTTCATGGACAGCGTGAATTGAGTAAACGTCCTGGGCCTGACAGGCGCTAAAAAACCTCCTCCACCAACCGAGGCCACGGGCTGACTGTGCCTGAACGCAGAGTCACTTTTCCACCTTAGATGCGTTCTGTGTTTAACGTCCGTTGCCCCTTTTTCCCGGATTTGGCTGTTTCCAAGCGGCACACGAGGAATTCGTTTCACCGGTACATCTCCCCTTCTGTGATCCCCAAGGTGCGGGGCCTTTCTACGGGGGTGAAGGCAGACCTTCTTGGCCAAGGCAATAGTGATTTCCCATTGTGTGCGTGTGTTACCATGGCTCTTCGGGACAGGTACACTTAAAAAAAAAAAACCAGGCTGGGCTCACTGGATGGGTGTTTCAAATTAAAATTTACAGTGATTTCTCTCGAAAGAAGCAAAAGGTACAATAAATAAAATGTCCAAGTCCATCCAGGGTCCTCAGATTTACAGGAGCCTGGAACTGAATGCTCTCTGACTCTGTGGATGTGTCCCCTCCGAGCAGGGGCTTGGAACTTGCTTATCCTCCATGGTGTGGATTGATAGTTGTCCCAAGTGGGCGAGGCTGAATCCCAAATTCAGTGTCCCGGGGTGGAAACTCCATTCGGGGGGGTGTCCAGATGGCCTTCTCCTCTTCGAAAGACAGCTTCAGACCTTCCTGGAGGAAGAGGCAACCACTGAAAGCACCCAGCTTCCAGCTCTGGTCAAGGAAGGGTGCCAGAGAAAAAACAAAACACTCCCTTCCCTCTGGGGTGGAAAATAGCACTTCTCTCTGCAAGGTCACTGCAACCTCCCCTTCAACCAGGCAACGGTGTGCACAGCTCACTCCTGAGCAACCGGACAGGGGATTCTGCCGGCCGGAAAACTGTAAAAACCTCAGATAAACTGCAAAACTCCCTTCGCCTCTCTCTCTTCCCTCCAGTCCTATCAGAGGAGCTGGCGGGGCAGCGTCTCTCTTCCCTAGACCGGGGCCTAAAATTGGCGAGCACACGGACACAGCTCCTTCTCCCTCAAAATCAAAAACGTACACTGCCACAGTCTTAACTGCCTAAAAGGGATTTCCGGCTCCAGAGAGCCTCTGGGGGAGGTGCTGGATCATAGGGCATGTCCCTTTACTGCTCTGGGAGCTAGGGCCATTTAGTGGAGACCTCACAGGATCTATACATTGTTAAGAAGG
This sequence comes from Rhinatrema bivittatum, assembly GCF_901001135.1. NCBI lineage: Eukaryota > Metazoa > Chordata > Amphibia > Gymnophiona > Rhinatrematidae > Rhinatrema > Rhinatrema bivittatum. The sequence continues at coordinate 16,802,990 of NC_042620.1, forward strand.
GACACAGAGGAGTCGCTCTGTACTATATATGTTGTGGCTTGAGATAGGTTTAATTCAAGCTGGCTGTCAGATTTTTAAAAAAAAGACCCCCCCATCTAAGAGGAAAACGTGACCAGGCCTTATGCTGACTGGCTAGGACCTAACCCTGCTATTCTCGCGTGCCGGGATAGCCGCAAAATTTAGTTCTGCAATGAGCTGCCTCAGTTCTCTCTCCTAACCACCCCTCCCAGAAATGTCCATTTCCTTGAACAGCTAAGCAGAGCCGTCCTCGAAAGAAACCTCAGCGGCAACTCTAGTTAGCCGGCCAGATCTGTTGGAAAACCAAGCCGATGCAGTCATAAGGCAGATGAGGGCAGAGAAAGGCCAGTTGGCCTGTCCAGTCTGGCCAGATTTTCTTGTCTGCATTACAAAGGATATTCATCAGCTGCCGGCCGTAGAAACGTGAAATCGTCAACGGATACACCGAGAACGTTGCTTTTAGAGCCCACCCCGGTACCATGCTTTTCACCAGCAGTGAATTTGCAAAGATTTGGGGTTTAAAATGCTCTAAATTTACCAAAAGAAGAGCGGCGATTTCAATACATTCTGCTCACTGCTTTTGCTGTTCAGACCCTAACGTGCAGACAGACCGAGCTCTGCTGTAACATCTGTGACTTCGTTCTGTGATCCTTGTGACTTGGGTGTTTTTCTTTTTTTTTAAGCAGACTATGAAAATTCCCACAAAAAGCCAAAACATGTCTTTTATAAGGGCAAAACCTGCAAGGAATGCAAAGCATGGAGGGTACACGTCGTTACAGCCTCGGCAACACGCCAGGATAATACCACTAATTGAACCAGATGTACTGAGCATTTTTCCCATAGGAAGAAACAGGGAGAAGCTCTCTTGTAATCCAGCAGCCCCGTACTGTGCCATCCCATAAACCAATGCCAGGGTATCAGCGGAGCGTGGCCGCACATGAACCATGCCTAATGACACTCGGCTCAGCGCAGTAAAACTGAGACTGGATTGGCCTTGTTCATTTCTTCTGTGGCTTGTCCTGAGATATCTGGCTAAGACCCTTTTCCAGCCAATTTAAATGCCAATTATTTTGCAGCTTTGCACGCATCAATTCATCATCATCATTGTTTATTTGTGACATGTTTCTTCAGCCAGGGAGTTATGCAAATATATCCGGTCTATACGGTGCAGTACAGCAGATTACCCGAGTTCATGCTACAAGAGTCATGAACAGGTGAGAGTAGTGGATATATATTGAATTGCAAAACATACAGAGCCCCATATTCAAAATGGCACTTAGCCGGCTAAGTGGCGTTGCTGAACATCCGGCTATGGTCAGCCGGTGCCACTTAACTGGATAAGAGTTTTAGCTGGCTAAGACAGGGGCTGAGAATGGGTGGATCAGGGAGGAGTCAAGTTGACAGGATAACCAGTTAACTCGATATTCAGTTAGCTGGCTGATTTACTTTAGGACAGCCACAGGGCTGTCCTAAAGTTAGCTGGTTACACATAAACCAGCTAACTTGAAAATAGTCTGGTATATATTCAGTGACATGGCTGCGCCACTGAATATAAAGCATTAGTTAGATGGTTAAGTATAACCGGCTAACTAGGAGAGCTGTGTGGGGGCTGAATATGGACCTCTCAGTGGTTCCAGCTAACTAGAGCAGTGGAAGTCATACATTGTAATCTCTTGGGTACAATTTAGACTTAAATATAGTATAGATACTAGCTACATTAGAATACAGTAAAGAGACTAGAATTTAGCACCAGTTACAAAGGCTTCCATTTGGTTAAGTCAAGGTTACATCTTAGGGCCATTATGGTCGATAATATTGGGCGGATAATACTGTGTTGAGGGGTATGTGCAAAATTTAGACGTGTACAAGTCCCTAATTGGTGTCAAACACAGCCTCAAACACCCAGGGTTTTCACCTGTCTTATGAAGGATAGTTGGTCAGGGGCAAGTCTAATTTTGGACGCAATGACGTCCAAAGATCTGGGATGATTCTCTTCCTTGTGTTAATGAGGCACATTATTTTAGGGAATGGCAGACCTAGGCAAGCCTGTGTTAAGGAGCAGAGGGAACGAGTGGGTACGTATGGGGATAGAGATGTACTGAAGTAGGTAATAATTCTAGGCCTTTTGAGTGTTTTGTAAGGTACAGAAAGCTAATGTAATATTTTTAAAATCAGTGTTATATGACCAAATTTGTTTCCATTCATTGTCAGGCAGGCTGCTGTATTTTGAGGTTAAGTATGTTAGGTTTCCCAACGTAAAGCGAGTTGCAGTAGTCTAAGTGGGAGATTACAGTGGCTCAAACAGCAGTTATGAAGGCAGTGTCATCTAGGAGGGGATGTTGATGGCAGAGGTGGCAAAAAGGCTGTTTTGGTCACTGCTTGATTTGGGGTTTGATAGTTAGTTGGGAATCCAATATAAAACCCAGGCTCAAGGCTTGGGAGCTAAAGGTTAGTGTTCCATCAAGGGTCATTTTTAAATGAGGATGGCTGGGTTCATGTTTCCTGATCATAGCATTTCTGTCTTTTTTGAGTTTAGACTTTCTTTGATTTGTTTTAAATGAGCTGTGGCTGTGAATTGCTGAAAAAAAAAAGAACACACACAACTGGTAACTATAGCACCCAGCTATTGTCTATGTGACCTCACCATCTTGTCAGAGCCAAGGCAGGACAAGTTGGCAAGGAGATTAGCCAGAGTAGAAATCACAGTGCAGCATCTTTTTAAAAGCCTATAGCAGCGTTCTGTGGGATACCTGCCCAGCCGGGTTCAACATCTACTACTCACTACTGCCACCTCTGGTGGTTTCTAAAACTGTGTTTGTGTGTCCAGAGTCTAGCCTGACACTGTGGTTCCTCATGGGACTGCCCCCCTGTAGGCGTGGTCAACGGCCACAGTGTCCAAGGATCCACCCAAACATCAATAACCATAAAAGGCTAAGACACTGCTGACTAAACTTCCCAAATTTTCTTCAGCTATTAGCTCTTCAATACCTTCTGATTCAGAGAATCCCAGACAAGTTTCTTCCTCTGAATCAGTTGGTGCAAATACTACCTTCACTGGCTTAGAAGCAGGAACCAAAGAGGAGTATGCTGCGGATTTTGGGTGTTGCACTTCTGCTATCGCTGTTCTGCTAATGCTAGGCTTGGATTATTCTCTCACCTTTGTCCTCTGCTTCAAAACAAGAGGGAGAGGAACAGATGGTAGTGACAAATGCACTCCAAATTTTAATTTCTTCTACATTGAGTTGTTTTCCTCTCCTGCCATACTGGACCAAAAAAATGTCCAATTTAGATGCAGGACTGCCTTTTTTTTTTTTTTTTATTACTGCCCATGCTAACATCCCCTTCTCTCTTTTTTCCTGACATGATATAATTTGTTAAAGTGCACTAGATATTACACATGAATTGATATTGTAACTGTGCCCCCACTTACAGTACTACTCACTGTAAGGAGAACTGTGTCACATAGACACATATAGGGACTAATTTTCAAAGCAGTTACACACTTGAAAATTGGTTTCTCACATGTAAATGAACTTTACCCATGTCAGTGGGCTTTTAAAAATTGCTACAATATATGCCTTTGAATTGTCCATAGGACTTACCTGTGTAAGTGCACTTTACATGGATAAATGGCTTTTGAAAATTGCTACAATAGTAGTTACATTTACATGTGTAATTTTAAAATTCTTTTGAAAATTACTCCCAAACAGTATATGTGTGCTGTGCTGTGTGCGGTAGTGCTCACTGCCTCCACACACAAAAAAAACTGTTAAACACTAACAGACAAAAAAGTCTGGCAGCCTGGTAAGACTCTTCTCTTCAGTCTCTGAGCATGCACTGCTCACCTCACTGGTGTCCAGACAGACAGAAATTAAAAAAAAATCACTAGCACTGCTGAAACTGCATTCTCCACACTGTTGTCCACCCTGGCCCTCCCCCAGTGAGGGGAAAAATCAAAATCAGCAGCAGAACACTGTCCCTCTTTCTGGCACAATGAGTGTGCGAGTCCACTGCAACACAGAGAAAAGCAGAAGCAGCCTTTTACCAATGACAAATAGCAAAGTTTGTAAGCTTTTTGAAAAGCCTGTGAGAGCTTCTAGTAGCATGTTCTTCTCTGCAAATACAGAGTGAATACAGAGCTTCATGGACGTTACTTGATCAAGATAGCTTGGCTTGTTCTGTTTTCTTAATAGCAGGTGTATTGGTGTTTTAGGGTCTGATGTAGTATTTGCAGTGTTGCCGTTTCATGCATTATTACTGTTTGAGTGCTGGCAGTTAGTGCTGTTTTTGTATGGGAGGTTTGCTATATTGCAATTCAGTTTACTCAAAGCTTTTGGAAGGCTGAGCCCACACCCAACACCCGTTCCAGTAAGCTCTAATACCATACGGCTGTAGGTGGCCTTTCTGCAGAGTTTTCTGGTTGGTGCCATCGTAGTGCATGTAAATAATAAACATGGTGTACATGATATTTTTACCTTAGAAGCCTGTACTTTGAATGCTCTTTTTCTTGTAAAATCTCTTATTATAAATTACCCTTGCACCAGCCCTGGCTGCACAAGTGAAAGCAGGATTCCCATCTGGAGCTGGGTTAGTGGCTCTCCCTCGACTTAGCCAGGGCTTAAGTTGTTCTTTTTATGAGCCCAGGGAAAAGTATGGATCCCTTCTGGTCCCCTATCCCCTGAAGTAGGCAGGCAGAGTCAAGCCTGGGGAGCCATAAAAGCAGCAGACTGTGTAGCCTGCAGTCAATGGGAATGCACTGGAATGGTGGAGAAGTGGAGGCAAGCTACAGGCACAGGAAGGGAGAGAACGAGCCAGTATTGGGGAGGCTTCTGTCTGAGGTGACTGGACTGAGCTGTGAGTGGAACCAGCAAGTCTCAGAGTGGGACTGGGAAAGGGAGGAGGCTGCTGCAGAACGAGGAGAGGCTGGCAGCAAGCAAGACCTTTATACTACGATGAGGCTCTGCTGGAGTGGGGCCCTCACTGTGTGAGTATACAGGCAGCAGCACAACAGCAGTGTGTCAGAGAGAGTGCGTGTCTGTGTCACACAGAGAGCAACACATACCTATACATACACTTTATCCACGTGTGTGGGAGTCTCTCTCTCTGACACACACACTCTCTCGCTTTCAGACTGTCTGAGAAAGAGAGAGTGTGTCAGTGTATATAAAGTTTCTGCAATCTATAAATCCGTTTGTGTGACTGAGCACGTGTGTGTGTGTGTCTGACACTGGCTGGCAGTGTAGTTGTCTCATTCCTTTCACTAGTTCAAGAGCTGCTTGGTTGGCCAGACCAGGATACTTGTGTTTGTACGTTAACCGATTCGAATGGATGGAACAGGGTCTACAGCTTTGGTTACTCTCGAAGAAATAGAGCGCGCTCTAGGCCAGCAGTTATTTAGGAAAAATGTGAAATTCAATTAGGAGATATTTAGGCTGAATTCTGCCAGAGTTGACTTGGCTTACTTTAGGGAGCTGTTGACTCACGTGCTGCAGAGAAAGTGCACGAAGGAGTCAGATACCCCGTGGGCTGATGTTTTCTTGCAATTCATCTCTGGACTGGAGCCCAACAATGAAGGGAATCCATTCTTGAAGAACCTGATAGAGAGGTGAAGGAAAATAGTGCGAAGGCGGGGCAACCTCCACGAGAAGCAGGAAAGATTTGGGATGCCTCGCAAGCATCTGATTCAAGATGGCGGCGCCTGTTGGAATCCCACCTCTATGATGCAGCAGAGGTTAGTGGAGCAGCAGACACCTCTTCATGATCTGTCTCTGGAAACAGAAAGGTGCGGCCTGCACTCTAAGGCATCATGACTTAGTAGTAATGAAGCATTTGCTTCAAATCCTGAAGGATGCCATGGAGAGATTGAGTTCCAGAAGCATCACCCTAGATGGGGTCATCCCTATAGTAAATATTCTGGAGGAAAAGTTATAGGGCTTCCATGAGCAAGGAGAAGTCCATTAATGGCTATTAATCAATTATACTTAGGGAATAGTCACTGCTATTAATTGCATCAGTAGCATGGGTTCTTCTTAGTGTTTGGGTAATTGCCAGGTTCTTGTGGCCTGGATTGGTCACTGTTGGAAACAGGATGCTGGGCTTGATGGACTCTTGGTCTGACCCAGCATGGCAACTTCTTATGTTCTTAAGCGGGAATGAAAGCAGAGGATTGCGGTTTCTGGACTCCTTGCAGCAGCAGAGGCAAGAGAGACTGAAACCTCTCACAGGAAAAACAATACATACCTGCTTGCTACACTTTGTGATCCATGGGTGAGCGGGAGTCTCCTCCACCAGTTTCAGTGTCTTACATTCATGAAGGAGACCCTGCTAGCTGGGGTGTCTGAACAGAAGCATCAGAGGCTGAGGCGCAGTGGGAATGTCGCACAGCAGAGAGTGGCCACCTGACAGAGTGGTGCAAGCAGGAGCAGCACCCTGGCAGCTACCAATTCCTACCCCAACCTCAATGCGCCAAAGCCATGCTGCCCGCAAAGAACCATCTCTCCTGATGCAGGTCATAGTGAAAGCAGCTGGCAAGAGAGACCCTCGGCGCACCCCAGCAAAGGAGACTCTAGCACAAATTTCTATGTCATGCTATCTCACAGGGCCAGTAGAGGACATGGACACAGATGCAAGGGGATATTGGGCACAGAAATCGGCAGACTGGCCAGACTGTGTGCAATTTTGGTCGTCGCGTCTCAAAAAAGCTATAGTTGCACTGGAGAAGGTACAGAGAAGTGTGAACAAAATGATAAAGGGGATGGAACAGCTTGGCTGAGGGGGGATATGATAGAGATCTTTAAAATCATGAGAGGTCTAGAATGGGTAAATGTGAGTCTTATTTACTCTTTCAGATAATACAAGGACTAGGGGGCACTCCATGAAGTTAGCAAGTAGCACATTTAAAAAAAAAAAGAGAAAATTTTTTTTTCACTCAATGCATAATTAAGTTCTGGAATTCATTTACAGAAGATATGATTAAGGCAGTTAGTGTAGCTGGGTTTAAAAAAGGTTTGGACAAGTTCCTGGAGGAGAAGTCCATAAACTGCTATTAATCAAACTGACTTGGGGAATAGCCACTGCTATTATTGGCCTTAGTAGCATGGGAACGGTTTACAGTTTTGGTATTTTCCAAGTATTTATATCCTAGACTAGCCAGAGTTGGAAACTGGATGCTGGGCTTGATGGACCCTTGGTCTGATCCAGTTTGGCAACTTCTAATGTTCTCATGATGCCTTAGGATGTCGATGCCACTCTTGGTGCTGCTTTGCCTCTCGTGCTGCCTTGGTAAGTTAATACCACTGTTGCTGGTGCCCTTTTTTGAAGCCTTTGGCTGTTTTTACCACTCTTGTTGATTCTTTGCTCCTCTGACGGTGCCTTGGTGAACTCCTGCCACTGCTGGCATCCCTCTGTCCCTTTTCAGTGCTTTTCATTCCACTTTTGGTGCCACATTCACCTAGTCTTGTTATATTGGCATGTCTTCACCTATCTGATGATGTTTTCCCTTCAATTTTATTAGAATGAATGGGGAAATCCCAATTTGGAGCCCAAAATAGGTTGCAAGTGCTTCTCCCATAGACTTTAATGGTAAACAAGTGAATGAAGAAACGACAAATGTTTCATTTCATTTCATACCGCCCAATCTCCAACTTACCCTTCTTTGCAAAAATGATTGAGAAGGCGGCATTGAAACAACTCAACGACCATCTAGACGATAATAAAATTCTTTCTCCTTCCCAATTCGGCTTCAGAAAAAACCACAGCACTGAAACCCTCCTCCTTAAACTCTCCAATACCATCCTAAGAGGCTTTGACAACAAAAAAGGATACCTTCTGATTCTCTTAGACCTCTCTGCTGCCTTCGACACAGTGGATCATAAAATTCTCATCTCATGTCTAGAATCCATTGGGCTGGCTGGCAAAACTCTCAGTTGGTTCTCATCCTTCCTCAGTAACAGACACTTCAAAGTTTTTCACAACAATAGCTCTTCTTCTCCTGTCCCCCTCGATACAGGTGTGCCTCAAGGATCAGCACTTTCACCAATCCTATTCAACATCTACCTAACCCCTCTTTGCCATCTCTTATCTAGTCTTGACATAACGTATTACATGTATGCAGACGATATTCAATTACTCATTCCTATTTCTTCCTCGATAGAAGATGCTATGTCTAAAGCAGCCTCACACTTGGATACTATCAGAAACTTGCTAATTCATCTCAAATTATGTCTAAATACAAGCAAAACAGAATGTATCCTAATTGCCAAAAAATATCCTGGACATTTAACAATTCCACCCTTCTACTTTGACAAGACCCTCGTCCTTCTCAAAGAGAGCGTTAAAGACCTGGGTGTTTGGTTAGACACTGACCTAATCTATAAAAAACACATCTCCACAAAAATAAAGGAAGGCTTTCACAAACTTCAAATAATTAAACATCTAAAACCCCTACTCCACCCCCATGATTTCAAAACTGTCCTTCAAGCCCTCATTTTTTCAGGTTTGGATTACTGCAACTCCCTATTGATCGGCCTTCCAAAATCTTCCTTGAGACCCTTGCAGCTCCTTCAGAATGCTGCAGCCAGAGTTCTAACAGGTACAAGAAAAGCTGATCACATTACACCTGTTCTCAACCAATTACAGTGGCTCCCTATTGAAAAAAGAGCAGAATTCAAAGTCCTCACCATACTCCACAAAGCAATATACAATGCCGACTATTCCGCCTTTGATGACATCATTCACATCCATTGCTCCCAACGTACTACACGAACCGCCAGCAAAATTAATCTAGTGATTCCCTCTCTTCCACAGGCTAAATTATCCTCCACCAGAAACAGAGCCTTTTCCATCATCGGCCCTAAGCTCTGGAACTCGCTTCCTCATTGCCTCACCAATCAAGATAACTTAAAATCCTTCAAAAAAGACTTAAAACCCTGGCTTCTCAGCCAATCCTTTAAAGATAGCACTCAATGACTCTAAAATTCTTTTATATATTCTGCCATTTTTTCATTCTCCCTGTTACAATGACACAGATGCCCTTCAATGCTTCATGAGATATATGTACATCTATTCAGGGTTCTATCCTATGTTATCTTGTTATACATTCTCCTGTTGTATTTATCATCGTTAATTTTAAATTGTAATCTTCATACATCGTTCTATGTAACATGTTGTTTCTGTATGTAAACCGGAGTGAAGGCAACTCTGCTATACCTCGGTATATAAAAAATGCTAAATAAAAATAAATAAATAAAAATTTGAAACTAATGAACCAAATGGAGGTAGCCTACAAAATGAACAAACGAACCAAAACAACAATTGTTCCTCTGCACACTGTATTCGTTTGCTTTGACATAGCCAGCATGCGACTTTGCTCAGACGGTTGTTGAGTCTGTTGACGGCAGTCTTGGTTTACGCTGAGCGGGATCAGTTGTTGGATATCATCGGCATAGTAGTAGTGTTTGATTTGGTTGTCTGATAAGTTTACCCAAAGAGGCAATATAAATGTTGAAGAGGTGATAGGATGGAGCCCTGTGAAACCCATGACATGAGAGCGGCTGAGATTATGAGAGAATTGTTCCCAGAGGTATAGTCTGGGTGTGATGGTGGTGGAGCATGCAAGTGGAAGACCTGATATTTGAGCCGATTGCACTCAGTCTAGGCAGAGTCAAAGTTCATCCACCAGTTGTTGTTTCTGTGCTGTGATGTGGATGGAAGCCAGATTGATGTCATTGGTACTGGTCAGGTGTTCAGAGAGTTGTAGCAGCACTGCCTTCCCAATGACCTTACTTAAGAAAGAGAGGTTTGACACCAGGTAGTGGTTATTTGGGTCACTTGGGACGAGGATGGGTTTTGGGGGTGTAGGCTGCATTATTGCTCTTTGCAGGAAGTTTGGGAAATGGACTTCTGCAAGTGATGTGCTGGTGATAGTCTGGATACGGTGTGATAGTCTTTGAAATGTTCAGAGTGTGAATGCTGTCTTCAAATAATCTGAAACTTGGGAATTTGGGGGAAAATTTGAACCTAATCTGCTTTTGGATTTTAAAACAAATTCGGACTCAGATTAGAACTGGGCTAGGTTAATTGCAAGTATCTGAAGTGAAAGTGAAGGCAGAAATTGGAAGATCTGAACCTAATGAGAGAGAGCGTTTCCTGCACCCCAGTAAACTGGTAGAGTGCCCCCCATAACTCTACCAGTGAAATTCACCAGGAAACTCTGTGGTAGCTTTGCGAAGCAAACTTTCTAGGGTAGCTCAGCACAGAAGTAACGAAACTTCTATAGTTGTAGTTCATGGCGGCAGTGAGGTGCTCACTATTACCACCTGGGAGCCTCAGGTGCTGAATCTTTGATGTCTTGCGGTCATGAGCTTCAAAGCTGAGATATACTTGATGGCATTTTAATTTAGTCATTGCAGGATCATCTCGCCATGAAAAATGCAAAGGACTTCCTATGTACCCTGAAGTGACAGCTTCTCTCCCTTCACCTCCTTTGTGTGTGTGTGTATATATATATATATATATATATACATACATACACACACACACATATATATATATACACACACACACACACACACATATATATATACACACACACACACACACACAGAGAGAGAGAGAGAGATGGTAATTTTGAAAAGTGGCATGTATTCATATAAGTAGTATTTTGCAAAAGCAGGAGGCATGCACATGCTAGCAGTGTTTCGTGCAAAAGTAAAAGAATAAAAAGGGACATTTGGGATGCTCACACGCAAGTTAACCGTTTTGCGATATAAGCGCATACATTCCCCGAACTTGTCCACATGCCTTTGTATCTGCTACTCGAGTTACGAAAATGAAATTGTGCTTATCTTTTGTTTGCAGTTTTTGTCTGAGAGGTCTGAATTAATTGGGGGGGGGAAGGGTTCTGGGTGAACTGGCCATAGAAAGCGTGTGCAGAAGTACGCGTTTTTCATCGGCGGAGCACGTGGGTACTTAAACTCCCTTTCTCCGCGTATAACCTGCAGTAATCACGCGCACGTTACGATCATTTCATACGTAAAATATGGGCATGTACTTTTCTAAAGCAGGCCTGGAGAGAATGCGGCTCCCTGCATTACACAAATGTCCATGTACGGAAACACGCCTGCATGCTTTTGGGGTGGTATTTTATGAACTAAGTGGATCCCGTCACGCAATTTATAAAACTTTCACCGTGAGAGATCCTGCACGTGTCTGCTGACTTGCACACACTCTTGAAGATTACTTTCCCACATGTGTGTGTGGATTCAGGGCAAAGTTAAAATCTGGCCCTTCCCCCGCACGTTATCCTGGAGTGCTAATGGAGTCATGCTATGGGCTAGGCTGGATTTAAACTGGGGGTGCCCATGGGCAATTGTGCGGAGTCCTTCCTAGAAGTCATTGGAGATTAAGGGGTACATAACCCCCAAGCCTAGTTTGTCCCTTCTCCATAACAGAGCAATGCCTATGCCTAAATCCAAGCCTGGCTGTGGGGTCTCTCAGGAGGCAGGAAGAGCTGCACGTGAGGAGGATTTTGCTTTTCAGGATCTTTTGTCTACGTCATGGCAGGGGCACACCAGGCAGTGATCAGAGCTCCTCTTCTGCTCCTCACTCATCTGCCCTCTCGGTCCCTTTCCTCGGGGCTGTGCCTGTACAGAGGGGTGGGCTCCCGTGCTACCTCCTGTGTCCCTCTCATTTCCTGTCTTAATGGTGGAGGGTATTCCCCATCTTACAGTCAGCATGAGCGCCTGGGACCCTCAGACTGGGCCATGGTCACCTGCCCCAGGAACTGCCCGTCTTAAAAGTCCAAACACAAGCGAGGGGGGAAAGACTGTCTGGAGCATTTTGGCGCTGTTGCCAGCCGGCACCATTTTAAAAATGCACCCAGCGGGGCTGGGGTGGCTGGGAATCGCCTCTGTCCTATTTCGAGTACTGGAACTTCGCAGATGGACTACATGGCCCATGGGGAGGGGGGGAGGGAGAGGGAAAGTTCAGAGGGTGGGGTTAACTTTTAAATGTTGGCGCTGGGGCTTTTTCTGCAAAGAGATGGTCTCTCTTTTCATTTTAATTTATTTATTTGCTTTTTGCCCCTTTCGCTATGGTGTTAATGAAATAAAATAAACATCCAACAAAACAACAACCCCCAAAATAAACCACAATCAAGCGAGCAGAGAAAATTCTCCTGATCACTGATGGAAGGGTTAAAAGACCCTCTTCAAACCATCCGTCCGTCTAAAAAGTCTCCTCCCGGCAACGCTGCTAACAGCATAGGCGGTGTCCCATAACGCGCGATCTCTTCGCCACGCCGATAGGAGGCAGTTCCCAGGAGTGCGTTTTTCAGAGGAAAATAAGGCGCGGGGTTTTTCTTTTCTTTTTTCAACTCTACGCATCTTATTTTTAATGAAAAAAAAAATAGAAAGGCCCCCGCGGAAGAAGCAGGAGCAAATATCCGAGGGTTCACCGTAGTAATAATGTACTAACAGCAAGTCTCAATAGGAAACTTTCAATTTTAAAACTACAAACTTTCCCTTTTAAACTTCCGACAAAGTCTGTGGGTAAAAGATACCCATGGACATTGTCCCAAAATGCAGTTTTTACACATATGAGCATGTGCTATATTCCTCATTCTCTCTGACGAGATATTGACTCAGATCACAACAGGGTCTTTATGATCCATGCGGATTATCCCCAGGCCTTCTGTTAAAGGGTAGTAACTGCCATTCTGTGAAGGTTACCCCCATGCCTTCTATTAAGGGCAGTAACTGCCACTCCTTGCAGGTTACCCCCATGCCTTTTGTTAAGGGCAGTAACTGCCGCTACATGCAGGTTACCCCCATGCCTTCTGTTAAGGGCAGTAACTGCCGCTACATGCAGATTATCTCCATGCCTTCTGTTAAGGGTGGTAATAACTGCCGCTCCGTGCAGGTTACCCATGTGCAGAAATGTTACACCTAAAGTTAATATAAGTCACCCCATTTCTTAGGCCTGCTGTTCAAGCTGCAAAGGCAGATTATGAAAAAGTGCAAGAATCAGAAGAAAAAAAAAATTTGTGGCTAGGCATCAGTGTTCATAGAGCCATCTGGTTACCCAAAATTATGTGAAAGAATAATGCTTAGGACGTCTGGGTTTGGTTTCCATACAAACCAGCCATTGTTGCCAGGCAGGCTGTGCTGAGAACATTCCACTGGGCTTTTTTTTTGTCCGAGCTGCAGCCAGCTGACGGGGAGGGAGTTACACGCGCTCTATGCATGGCCGGAGCGTCCCCTCTGCCCTGGCCGTGGGAGGTGGAGGAGGGGAGAGCGTGATCCCGGGTGCCGGACCCTCCGTGGCAGGGATCGCAGTGCTGCTGTGGAAAGACGCACCATGCACGGGGCACATGGTTCTCAATGCTTTATCATCACAGGAACACAGTAAAGGACGGCAGCAAAAAAATGTCCCACGTGCTCCATCCAGTCCACTCAGCAAAGTTGTTTAGGGGAGTAACTGCCTCTTCCTTTTTGTTTCTCACCCTTTTGAAACCCATTACTGTTCTCCTGGTCTTCACTGCCTCTTCCAGGAGGGCACTGCACAAGCCTCCACCATCCTTTTCATGAAGACACATTTCCTGACTCTGTTCCTGTATCTTCCCCCTCGGAGCTTCCTATAATATCCATTGGAAAAGGTTTGATTCTTGGGGCATCATTAAAAACTCTGTATCCTATCTCCTCTGTCCCTCCTCTCCTCCAGGGTATGCATAATTAGATCCTCCATCTAATAAGTTTTCCAATGTAGACCCCACACCATTTCAGTTGCAATTCTCTGAACCATTTCCATCATGCCTGGTCGGAGATAACGGTCTCCAGAACTGAACAGTACTCCAAGCGAGGCTTCACCAAGGGTCTTATGGCCTGGCTTGGCCACCGTTGGAAACAGGATGCTGGGCTTGATGGACACATGCTCTGACCCAGTATGGCTATGCTCTTAAGGACATCATCATCTCCTTTTTTCCTGCTGGTCATGTCTCGCTCCATGCAGCACTAGCCAGCGCTGCCTTCAGATTTTTGGGCACTACCACTCCGTGCACATCAATCTTTCATCCCTCATCGCATGCAGCACCTCTGGGTTCCCGCACCCCAGATGCATGACCCCTGCACTTCTTGGCATTGAATCCCAGCTGCCGAACCCTCCACCACTCCTCGAGCTCCCTTAGATCACTTTTCATTCTCTCTGCTCCTTCAGGTGTGGCTAACTCTGCTGCAGATCTTAGTGCCTTCCACAAAAGGGCAAACCTTTCCATTTAATCCTTCCACGATATTGCTCACAAGGTTACTGAACAGAACCGGCCCTCGAGGCAGTCCACTTATCACGCTTCTCTTTTCAGAGCGCGCTCTGTTTGCCACCACTCACTGTGGTCTGCCAGTCGACCAATTTGTGAGGCATTCCACAGTCACGGGACTCCCTCCCAGGCTTTTCATTTTGTTCATCAGCGTCCTATATAGGACAAATGTCAATCATTCAGGGATGATTCTTGGTGCCGTCCCGTCCTACGGCTAGGAAAGGAGAAGAGTGAAGAAGAACTCCACCTGAAAAGTCAAGGATCTTTTATCAGTAGATGATTCACCTGTGGTTATATCAAAGGCAAAATGCCTTTGTGGAGTCTATGTTTTTTCTTCAATATTCCTTAGCCATGGATAAAAAGCACTTTTATTACAATACTGAAGAGAACCGGCCCTAGGGCCAATCCCTGGGGCACTGCACTAATTACCTTTCTTTCGTCAAAGTGAACTCCATTTACCACTGCCCCCTGCTGCCTGTCACTCAATCAGTTTCGAATGCCCAGTACCCACCCACCCCAGGCTGCTCGGCTTGTTAATGAGCCTTCTGTGAAGATCAGTATCAAAAGCTTTGCTGAAATGCAGGTAAAGCATATTCAGTGCATGCCCTTGATGTAATTCTCCAGTCACAGGATCAAAGAAATTGCTCCCCCCCCCCCCCACTGGCATAAGAAATGCCAGTGGGGGGGGGGGGGGGAAGACCGGAGGTCTATTCCCTTTCCTGCATTTCTTTGTCATAGTCCTTCCTCTGGTAACAACTGTGCTGCCTGGGACCCTCAGCCTTCTGGGATCCTAAATGCAGGCGTTGTGCACAGCACATTGAGGATCTGTGCGGCCCATTTTGGGTTCTTTCGCAGGCGTTGCGATACTACGCGAATCCTTCCCTTGTGGAAGTATCACCGGTCTGGTGACATCAAAGAATCTCAAGAAGGTGGCGTTTGTTCGGCCATGGAAGAGAGTAGTTAGCTTGCCACCACTGAACAGAGGCTAATGGTACCTTGCCCCCTTTAGTACATCAGGATAAACTGAGAAAAGAAATAGCATTGAGTGATTAATAAGGTAAAATTCAGCAGCACGGCGAGCGGACGATTTATCCAGCTAAAGTTAGTCAGATAAATGATCGTGGATATTTAATGGAACAGCTGGATAGAGTCCTAGCTAGTCAGCTGACGTTTGCCCAGTTTGTTGGATAAATCGGAGGTGGTGAGAGTGGTGGAATATTTAAAACCCTAAGTTTGTCCAGCTACGTCCCAAACTTAGCTGGACAGTCAGAGCATGGACCCCAGTGTGCTTAATTTGCCTGAATCTTTTATCACTCTGCCTATGCCTCTATAGTCCTCGATTTCTCTCCCAAAGACGTGCCCTGACACATGGTTACTCGGTTACACTGAAAATTGCCCAGAGTGCCAAAATTAGGGGAGACGATTGTGAGCAAACGTTTGATTTTCGAAAAGTATGCGCAATACTTTACACGCGTTGACTCCTTCCATCCCTCAGGGCGCTACAAAACCGATGTCTGTCTTTTCTGAGCTCCCCGACCTGCTGGATTGCATTTGAAATCCCCACGCACACGTTGCCATGTGAACGCCGCATCCGCTGCAAGGCAGGTGCAAAGTCCACAGGGGGGGGGGGGGGGGTGGCCCCGCATTTTCAGTGGGAAACTCTGAGAACAAAAGTAGCCATGAATGTCCCTGCGAGATCCGAAAACGGCCCTCCTGACAAACCAGCACCTTTGATGAGAGGAGGGGGGAGAGAGAGGACACGTCGGCTCATCCACAATAAAAGCAGTGACTGGTACAGAGAGGGTAAATATCTGCAACCGCTCTGCAGAAAGGTAGGAAAGAGAAATTTCCAGGCGAAGTGACAAAACTTCTCAGATAGGAGGCGGTAGACGTGTAAGATTGAAAGGAGACGAGTGTCATTAATGAGGAAAACGCAGAAATATTAAACAAATACGTCAGTTCGGTATTCACTATTGCAGATCCTAAGAGAAGGAACGCTGCTGGTTGACAGTGAGAATGAGGTAGATACAACGCCATCCATAGAAGACGGTGTTTGGGTGGAGCTAGCAAAACTGAGATTGGACAAAGCCATAGGGCCTGGTGAGATCCGTCCCAGGATGCTAAAGGAGAGCTCAGAGACTTGCTGGCGGGTCCCGCTGGAAGGCTTAGTCCATAGATCCCTGGAAACGAGCGAGGTACTGCAAGGCAGGAGAAGGGCCGTTGTGGTCCCGCTTCACAAAAGTGGGAGCAGAAAAGAAAGGGGGAGACTACAGGTCAGTCAGTCTTAAAACTCGCTGGTGGGAAAACCAATGGAGGTGCTGTTGAATGAAAACAGCGTCAACTCTCTACAGTCTAGTGGGGAGCGGGATCCGAGGCAACATGGCTTTATCAGAGGAAAGTAATGTCAAACAAACCTGATTGGTTAACTAGATAATTAGATAAAGAACAAACACTTGTGACCGCGGCAAGGCCTAGGGATCAGACCCAGCCACGTGGCCGAGATCAAATCCCCAGACGTTTCCCCATAGCTGGGGCAAGGTCAGGTCGTGTCATTTTGAAAAATGGCACCAACCAGGTCAGGGCGTCCCCTCACATATTGTATATCACGTGATAGAGCACCACGGTGGCTTGATACATTACATCCTTAGACTGTAAGCCCTCTGGGGATAGGTTAATACCTACAGTACCCGAACGTAATCCGCTTAGAAGTGCCGAAAAGTGGGGGGGGCGCTCTCGCTGCAGAGCAAGATGGCCGCATGACCTCGAGCTCCCGCCCACCCCGAGCCTTTTTGCAGCTTTTTCGCAGCGTTTAACCCGGCGAACCTGATTAAAATTAGCAGCGATCATTCTCCGCAGCATTAGCGATGGCTCAGAAAAAAAAGGGGCCGGATCTGAAGCAGTTTGCCTATGTTACCGACGACGATGCTGCTGGCGGGCCTAGTGATGTTTCTGAAGCCCCGGACACGAGCAAACGCCATTCTGGTGAGGAGCGGGATCCGGGCGAGACAGATGCAGCGCCCTCTACTCACCCAACACGGGAGGAATTCCGATGCTGGTTCGGGGACCTGCGCCGCGAAATTAAAGAATATAAACAGGAACTGCAGCAGGCTATGGCGGAGATTCGAGAGGAGATGGCAGAGATCGGGCGGCGTACGGATGAATGTGATGTGAGGCTGGAGGGGCATGCCATCAAGCTTAAGGAGTTGCAACACAATTCGGCCCAAACCCAGGCGGATTATACTGCACTTGCTGCAAAATTAGAAGATCTTGATAACCGCGGGAGGCGTCATAATCTGCGGTTTCGAGGTATCCCCGAAGATGAGAAGTACGCTGATTGTGGGGCCACGATTCAGAGATTTTGCTCCTTTTTATCTGCTCAAGATGGCGGCGGCACTGCAGAGTTATCAGCAGATACTATTGAATTGGACCGGGCTCACTGCTCCCTGGGACAAAAATTACCCGGTAAGCCTAGGGACATAATCGTCTGTTTCACTAAATATACTATTAAAGACAGCATTTTTCAAATCGCTAGAAAGCGCAATTCCTGGGCGTGGGAGAATAACAACATACAAATATATGCCGACTTGTCCCCCATGACTCTCAAAAAACGGATGGAATTTAAGGAAGTCACGGCGGTGCTGCGCAAGGAGGGTTTCCGGTACCGCTGGTTATTTCCTTTAGGTATTGCGATTACCATAGATGGTTCGACAACGAAAACGGAGACAGTGGATGGAGCGGTGGCAGTACTAAAAGCAGCCGGGCATCAGGTGCAGCATACTGCTCCTGCAAAGAAGCCATCCAATTCTCTGATGGAAAACTCCCCGCTGGCAAAGGGTGAGACATGGAGGCAAACGTCTGAGGAGACAATCAGGAGACCGTGTTCCTGCCCAGGATAAAGGAGCGGGATGAGCGGTCTATCCCAGTTCCAGGGATGTACATACTTGGCTGGACTCGTGTTGCGGAGTGTGAGAATGTCTCATATTTTGGGGACTGAGCTTGCTACCATTTCTTGTTAATTTGATTGTTGGTTATATATATATATATACAGGTTGCCTGGTAATGATTGAGGCTCGGGGGTGGGTAGGGGTG
Organism: Rhinatrema bivittatum; assembly: GCF_901001135.1. Classification (NCBI taxonomy): domain Eukaryota; kingdom Metazoa; phylum Chordata; class Amphibia; order Gymnophiona; family Rhinatrematidae; genus Rhinatrema; species Rhinatrema bivittatum. Next base: position 16,821,405 of record NC_042620.1, read on the forward strand.
GGCTCTGCAGATGATACTGCCCTTCATAGCTTTCACAGGGGTGTTTTTAGCACATATCTGTGGAGTGCACTGGGAATTGGGGGGGAGGGGGGGGGAGTGGGGGGGGGAGGGCAAGTGGGAGCAGAAAACACAACAACATTTCAGTTGCACGTGTATACAGAGCGCTTGGGAGTTACTGTTCTATCTGTTTCTGATCCACTGCATTATTCTAATGATATTTTCACCCCGCAGGGTCCCCATGGGGAGAGTGCGGGATTTCGCGATGCCAGTAGATGCCCAGTCAGAGTTTTTTTCGGGGGGGATGGCCGAGAGGAGCCGCTTTTATTTTTTATCTCATGGCCAAACTAACCATATGGTCTCTCAATGTTAAGGGGCTGAATAATCCTCACAAGCGGCGGATTTTCCGCAATGATGTACAGCGGATGGGAGCTGATATCTTGTTTCTTCAAGAAACTCATCTTAGGAAAAGATATGAGCATTTACTCTCTTGGGCTCAATACCCACATCAGTTTCATGCTGCTGCCTCTAAATCTGCGAAATACTCAGGAGTGAGTATCTTACTCCACAAAGATATCCAGGGCACGGTTACTAAATCGGTGGCTGACCCTTTGGGGCGATATGTGGTTTTACAATTGTTGGTGGAGAAGACCACCTACACCTTTTTCAATATCTACGCTCCCAATACTAACCAACACGCTTTTATAGCTAAGCTCGGAGAGGTTTTGAATAACCTAGCCCCTGAGTACCTCATATTAGGGGGTGATTTCAATCTCACTTTACAACCTCATGTAGATAACTCAGCGGGTGGGGGAGGAGGTACATCGCACGATCGTAAATCCCTCCGCAAGTTCCTTCGCGATAGAGATTTAATAGACATCTGGAGGCACCGAAATATTAATGTGAGGGATTACACTTTTTATTCTTCTCCCCACAAAACTTATTCTCGTATAGACTACTTCTTAATAGATAAGGTATTGAGTCTACAGGCTGTGAAACCAACGATAGGTCCTATCACTTGGTCCGATCATGCCCCTATAGGTTTAACATTGCATCTACATAATAAAAAGGCGGGCCTCCGATTTTGGCGCCTGAATGACACCCTGCTAGCTGATGAACCGTTTTGTCAAACCTTAAAGGATGCTATAGCGGATTATCAGCAATTTAATTCTCCACATTCTCATTTCACCGCCAGTATTGTGGGACTGTTTAAAAGTGGTGTTGCGCGGCAGATTAATATCACAAGCTTCCTATCAGAAAGGGTGAAGGGCGAAAAAATTGATGCGCTGTTGTCTGAAATTGCATGTCTCGAAAAACAACATAAAGCCACGTTATCCACCAGGGTCTATGCTTCCCTTCAACAAGCTCGTAACGCTTTTAGACCTGTTGCGAGCTGGAGAAATAGCGCACCAGTTGCAACTAGCTCGTCAGGAACATTTTGAGTGGGGCAATAAGGCGGGACGACTGTTGGCTCGGAAATTAAAACGCCAAGTTGCACAATGCCAAATTACACGCATTAAAGCGTTAGATGGCTCTATGTTGGATTCTGCTGAAGCTATTCAACATAGATTTCAACAATTTTATGGTACCCTATATTCAGCGGATACTCAAATAGTAGTCGCTAATATTGATGCTTACTTAGCGGATACCGACCTCCCGACACTTTCTGAGGCTGAAAGGTTGAGGTTTGAAAGTCTTGTTACACCCATGGAAATATTACATGCTATCAAGGATCTTAAACCTAATAAGGCCCCAGGGTTGGACGGATATACTGGTTCTTTTTATAAAAAGTTTGTTTCTCAGATTACCCCTTATTTACTGGACACTTTTAACGCCCTGCAGGGGGAGGCAGTACTGCCATCTGAGGCGAATGTGGCGGGTATTACCATATTGGCCAAACCTGGGAGGGATCCTGCGGATTGTGGGTCATACCGACCGATCTCTTTGATCAACATAGATTTAAAAATACTTGCGAAAATTTTAGCCAATCGCCTCAACTCAGTTATGAATAAATTGGTTCACCAGGATCAGGCTGGCTTTATTCCAGGGCGGAAAGCGGCAGATAATGTACGGAAAATTATGGATCTCATCGAGCAAGTCACTCGGACTGAGTCTCCAGCGCTTTTGTGGCAGTCGATGCTGAAAAAGCATTCGACATGGTCCATTGGCAATTTTTGTTTAAAACATTAAAGAAAATGAATTTTGGCCCAAATTTCTCAATTGGCTTCTTAAACTCTATGATCGGCCGAGAGCCAGAGTTAAGGTTAATGGAGTATATTCTGATCCTTCCCAATTGAGAGAGGAACAAGACAAGGATGTCCGTTATCACCCCTTATTATTCGCTTGTTTTTAAGAGCCTTTCACCTCTAAAGTTTCGGGAAGCGGGGCACTATTATGGAGTCCGTGTAGGAACAATGATCATAAGTTGTCACTTTTTGCGGACGACATTTTATTTACCTTAACTAGCCCGGCACAGTCCATTACACGGGGTGGTGGCTCATCTTCAGGAATTTAGTTTGGTTTCTGGCTTTCGACTGAACCTTTGCTAAATCGGAGGTGTTGAATGTTTCTATGCCCCCAGACCAAGTGGTCCCGTTGAAACAACAGTTTCCTTTTAAGTGGGCGGTGCCAAGATAAAATATTTAGGAATTTTTATCGGACCTAAGCTGACTGACTTGTTTCGCTTGAATTATACTCCCTTGGTGCTAAAGTGTTTCGGGATTTAGATATATGGGATAGTCTCCCAGTCACTTAGGACGGGACGCATAGCTATTTTAAAGATGTCCGTTCTACCCAAATTTAATTATCTCATTTCAGTCCTTACCTATACCCATTCCGACAGCCCTACTAAAAAGATGGCAGAGACGTTTCTTTGCATTCCTCTGGAAGCGGAGGCCCCCTCGGGTAGCGGGCGACATTATACAGACACAGATTGAGAGGAGGGATGGGGGTACCAAATCTACAGTGGTACCATGCCGCTGCTCAAATTAGTTGTATTCTGTCTTGGTATAAAAAAGCTGAGCGGCCTGGATGGGTGGCCATCGAGCAATCCTTATTGGGCACCATACCCCTACAAGCCCTTCTTTGGCAACCTAGATCGACCTTGAGGATAGGGGCAGTATTATTACTACTCCTCTGCAAACAACTCTTCAGTGCTGGGGGAAGTGGAAACTCTTATATAGGACGCAGCAATATTCTTGCCACACTCATTTCTATTACCACACTCGATTCTCTCCCGGTTGGGATTCGACCTCTGCCATTATTGGAGGAGAGGGGTCTGCATACGTGGGCAGATAGTGGGGGATGGTGTACTGTCTTTCTCACACCTTCAGGAGACATTACTCTATTCCACTTTCTACCCTTTATTATTACCAAATTCGACATTTCTGACTAAGGAACAAATCCTGGGAACTTCAGGGGGAAGTCCCAATTTGAGGGTTGGTGTGACCTAGCTGACCGTATCAAGGGTGGACTGTCCAAGATATACATGTTTTGCAGGGTGCATTGCCAGGGAAACCTGCATATACTACAAGTGGGAGGTGGAGCTGTCGGCCATTGGCAAATGAGGAGTGGGATCAGATATTTTCAAATACTAAACGTAGTTCCGTTGCAACCTCCCTTACAGAAAACGGATATAAAGTTCTATTTCGCTGGCACACACCCATAGATTGCATAAAGCAGGTCTTAGTTCTGATGCCCACTGTTGGAAGGGGTGTGGCTCAATAGGAACTTTTTTTCATTTATGGTGGGGAATGTGTTCATGTCCAGAGACTGTGGAAGGATGTTATGGATACCATTTTATATACTTTGCATAAAGAGGTCACTCTAACCCTGTTCAGGGATTACTCAATATGTCAGTTGACGGTTCCAAATATGAGTGTCTGTTAATTAATCAATTTGCATAGCAGCGCGATGTATTTTGGCGGCTTCCTGGAAACAGGACAGAGTCCCTGATAAGAAGTTCTTATCAGAAACTTGATGCAATGTGTTCCCTGTACAAGATCACAGCTCAAAAGCGGAATCGGTAGTGCTACAGTTTTCTCGGCTGTGGCGACCGTATCTTACTTGGAGGGAGGATATGCTGACGCAGGTTGGGTCTCGTGCCTCTCAATGATGAGTTTTGTTCTCCGGATGTGTTAACCTACTTTCAATGCTGCTCGGTTCATGTATGGTTTTCTGATATACAGTGGACTACCTATAATTGGTTATTGTTGAGCTCTTATCAGTAACTGCCTTTTGTGTGAGATATAAGATTATATCTATATGTGCTTTAACTAGCGTTGCTCATATACACACTTGTAATGGTTATATGGATGTTTGAATTGTTTAATAAACTTTACATTACAAAAAAAAAAGAAGATGCTTCATTAGGAACGCTCGCCTCTCACCGCGCCAGAAAATGCACACGGGTGACTCGTGATGACATTTAACAAACGATGCAATCAAAGACCAAAGATTTTAACCTACGCAAAATTAACAATTTGTAATAGCCGTCTTTCAACTTCATGGAAATGTGTTTCTTAAGAGAGAACTCAGTATCAATAGTAACACTTAAATTGCGAGTATTAAAACAAGGATTTATTTTTTATATTATTGTTAAAAGTCAAAGGGGGAATACTACTAAGATGGCATTTACGTTCAAGCAACAGAATTTCTGTTTTATTCATATTTAAGATTAGACGTAGGTGTTGAAGTAATTTTTTTAGTGACAAAATATAAATTTCGATAAGCTCTAGCGTATCTTCTATTGAAGTTTCTATAGGAACTAAAAATTGAATGTCATCCGCATACATATAAAATTCAAACCTAATGTGCTTAAAAAATGACAAATAGGTAAAACATATATATTAAAAGTGAGGCAGACAAGGTAGATCCTTGGGGAACACTAGTGGCTAAAGTAACTTTTTCCGAGGAGACATTATTAATTTTTACTTGGTACGACCGATTGTTAAGAAAAGAAGAAAACCAATCAAATACTGAACCAGGTGTCCCAATCTCTGTTAAGCGTTTCAATAAAACAGAATGATCCACAGTATCACATGCCGATGATAAATCTAATAAAACTAAAAAATAACTCTACCCAGTATCAAAACCTCTTAAAACAGTGTCCATAAGAGCAATGAGCCACGTTTCAGTGTTACATTTTTTTCTAAATCCGTATTGATTGGGAAATAGAATATTATTTGATTCTAAATAGGTATCGAGCTGTTTATGAGTTACTTTTTCTAGGATTTTTGCTAGAAACGATAGATTAGAGATAGGCCTATAATTGCTTAATTGTGTATTATCTAACATAGGTTTTTTTTTTAATATAGGTTTAATTATAGCATTTTTTAATATATCAGGGACGGAACCTTTCATCTAATGATGCATTGACAATATCAGTAATGAGTGGGGCTATAATATCAGCCAAAGGTTTAAGAAAGCACACTTGAATAGGATCTAAAGGATGTTTGGCAGGATTTAATTTTTTGATGTAACATTCAATTTCAAGAGATGAGACAGAATCAAATAATGCCCAATTAATATCAGATTTTATTGGCATTGAGACTTCTTGGATAGAACTAACATTCTTGTTTGAAATTAATAAATCAATTTGCTCTTTAAAAAATAAAGCAACCTCATTACATTTATTCTGGTAATCATTCAACATCAGTTGGAGATTTTGTTAAGCTGTTGTCAATCCTAAAGAGTTCTCTAGGGTTATGCAGAGACAATTCTAGCTTTTTTTTTAATTCTTTTTTAGCGTTATCAATGAGTTTTTATACTGATGTAAAGCTAGTCTATATACTGCTAATGTTGGACTGTTTTATTTTTTCTCCATGTTATTTATAATTTTTTTTAGGCTTTGTTTTTGTTCTTTAACTTCTTTATTAAACCAGGGATTTAAATTTTGTTTAGGTTTAATTATTTTTTTGGGGCACAATTTGCAATATTGGAACAATTTGTTAGCCAGGTAGAGGATAAATCAGTTGAATTGTTGGGGTTAGAACTACGTTTAATTTTTTGAAATTCTGTTGATAGATCTTCAATTTTAGGTTTAAGTGGAAGGTAATGTGAGATGGTTTTACATTTTTGAAAATGAGTGGTAAATTAAATGTAGCTTCAGAGTAAATTAGAAAATGATCAGACCAAGGAACTGGTGTTATATTAAGTGAAATATTTGGGCAAAACTTAGCATTAACAAAAATCAAATCTAACGCATGCCAGCTTATGAGTAGGAGCCCGTGAAGCTAGATTATAGCCCAGGGCTGCGAAAGAATCACATAAAATAGAACAAGTGGAGTCTAAAATAACATTAACAACATGTACGTTAAAATCCCCCCAAATTAAAGACGGTTTATCGGGATTCAAGGTTAAAGTTAACATTCAATGAGCGGAGAAATATTGTGATCTAATAAGCCAGGAGGACAAGTATAATACACACAGCTGTAATGCATCGGATTCAAATAATGCAAGCTCATAAGGATGAGCAATAGAAGATGGAACAATTTTGATTTTTAATTTTAAGTTGCTTTTTTGATTATCAACATCAGACATTCAAAACAAATAGTAGAAAAATTTTTCACTTAATGCACATTGAGCTGTGGAATTCATTCATTTCACTAATATGGAGAGCACATATATAATTATATATAAAGGAAAACTTACAGGGGTATTTTGCATAGGCCACCGGTGCGCGCAAAGCCCCGGGACATACGTAAGTCCCGGGGCTTCGTAAAAGGGGTGGGAGGGGGTGTGTCAGCAGTCTGGGGGTGTATCCGGGGGGCATGCCCGTGGTCAGGGGGTGGTTCGGGGTGGGTCCGGGGTGTGGCGATGGTTTGGGGGCGGGCCATCCCGAGTCTCCCGGCACAGCAGCCTGTGCCTGGGGATGGCGAGCCGGCGCGCGCAAGTTACGCCTGCATCGGGCAAAAGTACGCGCGTGTGGTTTTATAAAGTCTGCCCCATATTGTTTTTTGAATTATTAATTCAGCAAACATTGTAATCATTGTCTTGAATACACAGTTTTTATGACAATTTATATTGGGTTTATATTGAAATTATTTTGATATTGAGTTTTATTTTTATTTTGATTCTTATTCATGCACACTTTTATAGATCTACTAATTTTGCGGATCAGACAGACACAAATACGAGTGGATTGTGATATGCTACAGGTGTCTGCAGTCATTAGAGAGAAATGCAGGAGAAAACGCTCAAGATCGACAACGGAAAACAGAGCCCGCAGGTCTAACATCAGATTTGTGGGGATCGTTGAGGATGAAAATTCGGTTAATGTGAGTATTTTCAGGACTGGCTCTTGGAGAAACTGGGCCTACAAGTGCTGAGAGGAAAAATAATCTTTGAAAGGGCCCATCATTTAGACCGAAGCAACAGGAAAGGTCCCGACCAAGGGCAGTTAGTAAGTAGCACATTCAAAACAATAGGAGAAAATTCTTTTTCACTTAATGCACAATTGAGCTGTGGAATTCATTGCCAGAGAATGTGGTTAAGAAAATTAGCATAGCTAGGAGTAAAAAAGGTTAGACAAGCTCCTGGAGAAGAAGTCCAGAAATTATTAACAAGTATACTTAGAGAATAACCACTGCTTCTCAATCGGGCCGATACAGTAAAGTGCGCTCCTGGTGGAGCCCACTGTAAGCCCGCATTTGGCTGTTCGTTTTCGACGCGCTATTTTTACCCCTTGTACAGTAAGGGGTAATAGCGCGTCAAACATGTGGCCAACACCCCCGAAACTAATAGGACCCCAACATGCAAATACATGTTGATGGGCCTATTAGTCATTCCCGCGCGATACAGAAAGCAAAATGTGCAGCGAAGCCACGGGTTGGAAGACGGACACTCAATTTTGCATGAGGGCTGATACTGAATCGTGCGCCCAGGACACTGGCCTGTGCGCGCATCGGAGAGCGGGCGCTCGCCTGCTCTCCCGCGCTTCTTTCTGTATCGGCCCGAATGTGAGATAGCAGCATGGGAACTATTTACTAGTTGTGATCTTGCCAGGTAGTTGTGCTGGATTGACCACTAATGGAAGCAGGATACTGGGCTTGATGCACCCTCAGACTCACCCAGTATGGCAATTTTTATGTTCTTATGTTGCATATCGTCCCTAGTCAGGTTTCGTTTGTGGTCTGGTGGCAGGATAGCATATATTTTGCTGCTATTTTTTCTTTATGCAATGAGATTACAGAGAGTTTCTCCTGCTCATTGTATAAGTATGAATCTGAGCTCCCAGTCTTCCCTCCTGGGCCGTGCTCCTGGAGAACTATTCTCAGTGCTAGAGGATACCACATCATCCTGAGGGCAGGTCCTAGCTCCAGGATTGCTTCCTTCCTCATCAGCTGATGCTCTCCTTCCAGGTATAATGTATGAATCTGAGCTCCCAGTCTTCCCTCCTGGGCCCTGCTCCTGGAGAACTATTCTCAGTGCTAGAGGATACCACATCATCTTGAGGGCAGGTCCTAGCTACAGGATTGCCTCCTTCCTCATCAAGCTGATGCTCTCCTTCCAGGTATAATGTATGAATCTGAGCTCCCAGTCTTTCCCTCCTGGGCCCCTGCTCCTGGAGAACTATTCTCAGTGCTAGAGGATACCACATCATCCTGAAGGCAGGTCCTAGCTCCAGGATTGCTTCCTTCCTCATTAGCTGATGCTCTCCTTCCAGGTATAATGTATGACTCTGAGCTCCCTCTTCCCTCCTGGGTCCCTGCTCCTGGAGAACTATTCTCAGTGCTAGAGGATACCACATCATCCTGAGGGCAGGTCCTAGCTCCAGGATTGCTTCCTTCCTCATCAGCTGATGCTCTCCTTCCAGGTATAATGTATGAATCTGAGCTCCCAGTCTTCCCTCCTGGGTCCCTGCTCCTGGAGAACTATTCTCAGTGCTAGAGGATACCACATCATCCTGGGCAGGTCCTAGCTCCAGGATTGCTTCCTTCCTCATCAAGCTGATGCTCTCCTTCCAGGTATAATGTATGAATCTGAGCTCCCAGTCTTCCCTCCTGGGCCCCTGCTCCTGGAGAACTATTCTCAGTGCTAGAGGATACCACATCATCTTGAGGGTAGGTCCTAGCTCCAGGATTGCTTCCTTCCTCATCAGCTGATGCTCTCCTTCCAGGT